>NC_056729.1:876703823-876711323 GCF_019279795.1 Protopterus annectens
AAGAAAATCTTAAAATAGATTTTTTTGTGGAATAGAAAATGTTTTATTGGTCTTTCCCAGTTGAAATCTCGGTCACTATTTGTAGTCAAGTTTTGGTGTAGGGAGTATCCTATTGTACCAAAATTGAGCGTGGGCAGCTATACAGATATTCATAGAAACAGCTAGCACTTAAGGGCAACAACCAAAAAAGTGTGGGAATAGTGGTATGAAATGATAATGACATGCAAATGAAGAGGTACATTGTAATAAGTGCATAATGCAATGCCAATAAGGGTCTGCAAAGAAAGGTTGAAATCCAAAATTGTTAGGAGTGAAGGCATGAGAGTAGTTGCATCTGATTGTAAAGGAATAGGCATGAGGACATTTGTGGAGCTATACTTGGTAAACATGCTAGAAACAGTATAAACTGTAGAATAGCATTTGATGTCCATAAGCACCGCTGCTTTCCATTCAGGGTCACAATGTGACTGTAGGAAGTGCGAATGAAAATATCCCTGGCAGAGGATAACACGTCATCAGCTAATTCACCAGCAGCTGACAGGCAAGTTCTGTGTGAACAAAAATATGTTGCCTGTTGGCCGACAGGTACAGCTTGCAAACTGGATCTGTAGGAATAAGGGGCCTTCCTATACTAGTGGATACTAAGGTGTGTATGCCTGCCTGTTACCATTCTAGCTACAGGGACCCTTTTTAGATAGACAGGGGGCACCTTGGGTATATCACAAGTGATGGCCTGCAGAATACTCACTACATTTTTGACACACGTGCATAAGCATATCTGCTTCCCCAAAACAGCAGGACAGAGAGTCACCACCATTGCACTGCCCACCTTCAGAATGTACTGGCAGCTACATATTGCACACATGTGGTAATAAAGGTGCCATTTGGTGTCTACAGACAGTGGAATATCAACACAAAGGGCTATCATTTGATCATCTGCCAAGTAGTATGTAAGGCACAGATATTAATAACCACTGTGTCTGCAGGGTATCCTGTCAGTGCCCATGACTACCACATATGTAATGCAAGTCATTTCTGGTACAATTCCCTGCAAAGTGAAATCCCATGAGATGAATGAGTGTCTAAGTGCAGGGACACTGACTGTCCTACACATCTATAGTGACAGATGTTGCATACTCATGCTCCATCCCTCTGTTTCCCTACTGTATTTCAGGTTAGGCAGGATACCTTTTGGAGTTTTGGCTTATGATCCTCATAAAGAACCCAAACAGTATGGTTTAATGCAAATCAGCATCACTCATGTGCAAACTATGAATGTTGCAGAGTGAGGATCTGGCTTGCTGAAAGCACAGTTCTGCTGCACAGACATCAGTGGGGTCACTGCATTATGCACCTGCAACAACCTGCAAGCTTTCTTTTGCATGCTGCATGCTATGTAAAATGATTACCAAAACACAAACTGTTCAGTCCACAAACCAATTAAACTCTGGGCCCACAACATCAGGCATCAGGCCCTGTTATGGTTAACACACCTAAATCTTCCAGCAATGATGACACTGATGCCAACAAAAAGCAAACAATGACTGCATCACACACCCTCCAACAGAGCTGTGCACTGTTTGTGGCAGTGCTGGTGAAACTCTAACATCTAGTTTTCCTCTATGTGCCACAAGTACACAGTAACAGGATGGTGTCATACAGGACTGAATCAGGTATCTCTACCTATTTCATACAAAAGGGCAGCTAGTGTGGGTCAAAGCCATCATTGTGCACAGTTGTATAGGAACACAAAACACAACTTGCAGGAGGTTACAGGTCAATGGAAATGGAAATGTGAGTTTCATGGAGGAAGGATATCACTTTCATAGATCATTTGCTCTGTGAACATTGTGAGTGAGCCAGTATGTGACCATACTATGGAGTCACTGCAATGGGTATATGTGGCAGAACTACAGGACCTACAGTCACTGGTGAGGTGGCACTTGTGGAATGGAACCTGTGCATGATCTGCAATTGAGGTATGCCACCTCTGAAGGCTGTGTGCTGTGGCCAGTCATGATGTGGGATGGCATAGTGTGATAACCCTACTGCTACAGGTACACATGGACTACATAGGCAAGCACTCTGGGAATACACACATTCCCCTGGCCACTGATGATTCTGCCAGACCTGGTAGTGAAAATGACACACACTATCCTTTGTATGCTGGTGGACATGGCTGGAATATCTACCACCACATGTCTATGAGACCTATTCTGGCATCACCCCTGTACTCTAATGTCTCCTAGAGGAGATGGTACTGCTTGCTGACATTCTTGTGGAAGACATACAATATATCACACCAATCATCTCCATGTCTATGTGGTTAGCAGCAGAATTTGCACAGAATATAGCTCTGCACTTCTGATCGTAGATACCAAGCACTGCTTGCAAATCACACTAGTGCCTTTGTTTTGTACACCTGCTAAGGCAGAGGAGAGAGCACTTATGTGTTTTCAGTTGATGGCTCCCTATCTGCTGTTATTCTGGCTTCCTGTCAAGTGATCAAAGGGACACAGTGTCGAAACCCATATGGTCGAGACCACATCATCGACAATTCAATCTATCGAACTGTTCCAACTAAGATAACGTAACAGTAGGGATCAGGAAATTTGCCCTTTTCCCCACTGTACTGTGATCTCAGAGTTTGTATACAAAATTAGCAGAGGGTGTGGGGAGTGCAGGGGGGCTTGCCCCCCTACAAAAGCATTTCTTTCTGTTGTATGCGGGTATTGTTTGCATTTAATTATTGTTTCAATGGACTGAATTGTCAATCATATGGATGATTTCAATCATATGGGTTTCGACAATCTGTCCGATCGACTGTTTGACATAGATCTGTTTCTTCCATCTGTGGTGCTCTGCCTGGTAAGTGTGTTCCAAGAGAATTTGTTCATCATAGCATAGAAGAACTGCTATCAAGGACTCAGCAACAAAGATTCCCCAGCACACTGCTGCAAAAGCTATAAGAGTAGTGGGAAATGTCATCCAAAGGATTTATTTATTTTCACTCTAACTGCATATGAATTGCAGGAGCAAATAATGCAACAGGAATCTTGAAATTCTATGACACTTCAGAATTTTTTTGAGCAGCTGCAATTGACAATTTGTACTAAAACAATGCATACAGTTACAACTTCAACTTAGATAATTCTTAATCTTTTGCAAAAATGTATGAAAATATGATTGTTTTGACTTTTTCAGTGTCAACAAAATAGGATAGCATTTTCTGGTAAGCCACAGACTATTATTTCTAGTATGCAGAGAATAGTCCAGTGAATGGCCTACAAACTCATTTGTAGGTAACTCATTGGCTACTCAAAATGACTCAGAAAATTCTCAAAAAATGGGGAGATAATTAAATACCCAAAACTGATAATCTGAGTCAAGTTGCAGCAATTTTGCAGTTATTATCATTTGATATTGTACAACCAAAATACTCCACAAACTAACATTTCCTTATGTACAACGACATATAAAAACTTTGGATTTTATCATTTGGGTAGAGAGTAATTAAAATATTTAAACCAGAAGACCACTGAAGCTGAACCCAGATCATGTTGCAACCATTTGTGCTTTTTGTGAATTTCTGAACAATGTGACTCATAAAAGGTAAAAAGTATCCATATTGACTGCATTGATGCATAGTATATATTTTAAACTGTTAGTTTTTAGCAATGATGTATTAATTTTGAAGGAAGGTGTGTTCAAGTTAACAATTGCTGACTGATGATTGGTTGCTTTTTAACTAACATGGATATATAAGTGCTGGATGTTTTACTAGTAATAGGTCTGATGAAGTGGTGTGTCTATGCCACGAAAGCGCTCATCAAATAAATTTGTTATAGATTTTACTCATTGAGTGGTTCATTGAAAGTTCCTGTGGAAATTTATTGCAAAGTTATATCTACAAATACAGCCATTGAGGGGTTCATTGGATGTTCCTGTGGAAATTGTATCTTTCTTTTTTATCTAAGGACCCTGTTCTACTGCTAATGACTTGCCTTGTGTTTGGAGATTCAGATATACGCTTGCAATGAGAAAGTACCCCATTACTTGACTAATGTGCATACCTCTGAATCACATATTCTTACCACTGATATCCCTGCAGTAAGCTCCTCTGGCAGTCCATTTATTCCATTAGCACAGGCACCCACCCAGTCATTCTTCTACACACACACACACACACACACACACACACACACACACACACACACACACACACACACACACCAACACCAACGTACCTCTTACCTGTCCCTGAGTTGACAGAATGTACCTGATGTATCCTTTTGGCTTTTCTTTTCCTGCTAGCAAAGAGTTTCATTCTTCTAATTGTTCAGAAAATGCAGTGTGATGACTCAGGTGATGTTGTATGAACTTCTTAAGTAGCTGGGGTAATATTTATAAATTCTCCCTAGTGGTGTCTACTGTTCTTCCTGGCTGTGCCCTGAAGCCTTCAACATGGCTGTTTCAAGCAAACACACCTCCATCCTTCATAGCAATCCCTGACTTTGTTCCTTGTACCTCAAGAACAATTAAAATCAGTCAATAATGCCAGGCGTTAACTTTACAAAATACAATCCAAAGCAAGCCCTCTCAGTTAGTGCAAATGACTAATGCTGTGGTTTCTAAGTAGCTGTTTTTTTTGCTAAAGGTGTGAGGTTTGAAACGTTTTCACCTGGTTATGATATAACATGCTTCTGCTGACTTAAGCTACAATTTAAAAAATATCCCATTGTGCTTTGTGGTAGCACAGAGGACTAAAGGCCTGCATGGTAGCAAGTTGCTTTATGTGCCAAAGGTTTAAGGTTTTAAGATTTTTTTCCCTGGGACTAGTGTCTTCCATCACTCATACATTTTCCTGTTGTACAATATGTTGTTTTATTAACTTTTTAAATTACGTTAGTGTAATATCTCAGGAATATCTCTGGTATTCACTGTGCTCCCATTCATGCATCTTTCGTACTGCAAAACCATAGCTCACTTAAAGTTTAATTCTGTTGGAGTATCTGTGCTGTCTAGTGACCCCATCAATACTGCAGGATTTCCTTGTTAGTCTAGGCAAGTTTAGAGTTATGACAGCCCAGACACATGCATACACACATTTACCTTACCTAGCCCTTAACTAACCCCCTCTTATTACATACAACACACTCACACACACACTCACACAGACACTCACTCACCTGAGACCAGTGTTCCTTTTCCATACACCCAAACATGAAGCCACATGTATACAACACAAGCACACAGTCCCATCACTAGCTGTCTGTTGCACTCTCCAGCACTTACCTCTAATGTAGTTTTACCCACTGAAAGTTATGCGTATATTGGCCATGTTAACACTGCTGGCTGGGGTGATCTGTGCATTAGGGATTTTCGACTGGAAACAGACTGTCTGCCTTGCTTGGATTACTTTTGAATACTTAGTAATGCTGCACAATTATATATTTTTTATTATTACTTTTTGTTTTGTTTTGTTTTGACTTAAGACGAGTTTACGTTTGCTACTTCTACTACTGTTGTCTGATCTGAGTAATATACAGTGATTAACTAGAAATATATGGACTGAAAATCTTCCACACAGAGAAGTTTCTTACACTGTTTTGTTACTAAATGTTTACAATCAATGTACATAAGCAGTCCTCTTTCCCACCAAAGAACAATATTCTATATCACTGTTATGCATAGCAAAAATACAACGCATGGAGTGCTGTGATTACATTCTGAAACTACTAAAACTTTTTTTGGGTCCCTCTACCCTTTCTTCATTAGTATCAAATTGGCACACCAGTGTCCCATCCACACAGGGCCTACCAGCTATCTCCTTGCCCCCCCCTCAGACTATTCTGGTATTGCTTGGGAGATTGTGGATGTTAGGCCTTTGGGGGCTTGACACATCTTTTGCATCCATCAGGGGAGATGCTGTGACCTACCCACTTTTGTACCCTACTTCTTGGACCTAATGGTTTACACTGAGGGTCAGGTGTGCAACAATGATGTGTGGCCTATCACCTCACCAGTGCAGCACCTCAACTGTCTCCACACTTATTCCCTTCTTCTAGGTATCCCCATCCTCCTTTAGGGATTGACACAGGAGGCGCCCATGGATCCATTCATCCCCCAAGACAGTACCTCCCGTCCCTCTCTACCACTCTATCAGTTACCCTTGCTATTAATTGAACCGGGGTAAGATGGACCACAATCAGGGCCATATCCCTCAATGGCAGCAGAGTGGCTACCTTCTAAAATTGTGAAAAGGACAGGTTTGTTAAGCACCTCTAAGAGTTGTTAAGCTCTAGTCTCATGCTACAGCATAAAAATTGTCAGTGCCAGTCACTACACAACAGCAGTAGGAGATAAAATAGCATTAAACAAAAAGTGTGGCATAGCAAAGTATCTAAATGTTTTTAGAGTAGTTAGTTCCCGGATGGATTCAGCTTTTCCCTGCTGTCTGCTTGGCAGGAGTAAGTTCTTATGGATTTCAAACCTGTAATCCACTTTAAAGTCCCACACTTTTTTCTTCTGTGACTGGTAATATATGGAGCTGTTAAATTTCATGCACCGTAAAATAAATGTAATCAGTTTCTCTGTGCTTCTACACTTGTTCTTCTATGACTCATAATACATGAAGCAGTTAAAGCTCCATGTGCCACTAAGAATCATGACTGGGTTTCTCAGATCATAGCTCTTGTCATGTGGCATGGATATCGACATTCATTGTTTGAGTTGAGCTCCACTATCAAGGTGAATTTCTTGACGTCTGTCTTGAGCACGTAAGTTATTTATGACCAGCAACACAATCATAATTCTCTATGCCAGATGAGCTCCTGTTTGCATAAAAAAATATTTTCTAGAATAGCAGCAACAGCAGAACATGTTATCACAACCTTGTGAGAAAGCGTAATTCAGGACAAAATTCTCAAACTTTTAGAAATGCCTATAGAAATCCTACTTTTACAAAAGACTAGCAAAAAAAAAAAAATATATATATATATATATATATATATATATATATATATATATATATATACAGATTATTTTCCACTAGTCTTCGAAAAAAAGCTGCACTAAATGCGTTATGTTTTCCTCTGCATCAACATAAGCCTGAAGGCACACAGTCAGACAGACAGGCATACACGCAAGCACATACATGCACACACAACTGCACACACACACATGTGTGGACACACACAGACACACACAAACAGGAAAACAGACTTGACTGGCTACTAGCCTTCAGAAAATACTGCCACAAAAAGTTAGCAGTGATTTACCTTGGCACTCAGAATGGAACATCTCCCTTTGTATAGGGAGTACTATCCCAATATCTTTTAGCAGTGGTTTTAAACTGCCTGTACTCATGCCATAATACACACACACACACACGCACCACACACACACAACACACACACACACACACACACACACACACACACACACACACACACACACGCACTCACGTAAAGGAATCAAACAAGCAAGTAAACAAAATCA
>NC_056729.1:876716323-876891323 GCF_019279795.1 Protopterus annectens
TTTAGGGTTGCCAACTTTCTTTGTCAAAAATTCTGGACACCTACATGAAAGCAAAATGGGTATAATTTTGATACCCGCCCTCACACAGCCATTCCAGTGTCCTATTACTTGGTTATTTCTCCATTTCTCTCCAGTTGTCATAAACACTGCTCAAAACTCTGTGTGCATACTGTCTTCTGCTTTACTTCTACAATGATTACAAATATTTGGATTTAATTTAAAACTTTTATTTCAAATTTTATAGCACAAACACTGATAGACATTTGCTACACAAAGCAATACAGTCTCACAATGAAAACAGACTTAGCATTAAAACCTCTCTGCATTTGAAACTCACATTCACTAAAACATCACTGAAATCCACATTCAAAGAAAATGCATTGGGCCAGTGGCGGATTAAGTTCACCTTTGGGCTGTTTTCAAATCACAGGCCCCTTGCACATATTTGTAGGACCATGCAAAAATTATTTTGATTCACCTTCCTGACTGTATTAAATTATAATATACAATAATTAAATTATATCTCTTGTATAATACAGTATCACTTGTTAAAGCATGTTTTAAATGTATAGTTTTGAACATTTTTCCAGTAAGTAATGAAACAAAACATATGAACCAATGACAAAACTGCCCAATTCAGAACATTTCAAAGGCCATTCAAACTTGTCATTACAGTCCACTAATATCAGTCAATATGCACAATCTCTGCAGAAGTAAAAGTCAAATGAATAATTTCATATTAAAAAGATATGTAACTAATGAAAAGATTGCTGCTAGCAAACAACTTTATGTTTCAGTGTTTCATGAAGGAAAGACTATGCTATGCCTTGAAAGATGTGATTTCTGTTTGCTGTACTTTAATTGCGCTAAGTGCTGCATGCATAAACCGCATTTTCTAGGTGTCAGTTTCTTGTAGCTTTTCTATGTAATACTGTACTCCAGAAAGTCTGAAATCATTATTAATGTGTTCATATTTTGTTTGCTATGTTCCTGAGATTTTGCAGGAAAAGGACCATAACTGTTCCAGTGAGGAGGACCACGTGTGTGTGTGGTACTGGGGATACCAGAAGCTATTGGTTTGTGTTTCAGTCATAGGCCTCACCGTCTCGACTGCTTATCTCCAGAATCAGGGACAAATCATGAAATAATCAGGGACCCATAAAAGTGTTAGTACTATTAACTTTGGTAACAACAGAATCAGAGAATGTGGGTTAATAAGAACTGTCTGAAGTAAAAAAGTCTATATCGTTAATTATTGTCATTATTTATTAAATATAAGCCACCACCTTTTCTCCCACAATCACCAGTTTTAAAGATGGACAGAGCACCATTTTGAGCCAAAAAAGTGCAGTTAAAAGGTATAGAATCAGTGGTAAATAAACTATTTTATAAAGTAAACTATTTTACAAAGTAAAAACAGAACCTGTATGTGTGTATGTGTAATAAGGGATATATAAAATAAATACTATATAATAATGCTCTATCACCCCCTGCCCCCCCCCCCCCAAATAAAACAGACCAGACTTTCAAAACATTCTCTGGAAAGAGATAAAACAAGCTTCATTTGAACTTGCCAAAAGAAAGAGGTCATACCTTTGCCTTTTTATTAAAAAAGTGCACTGTAGTGCCCCCACAATTAGAAACATATTAACAGATGTTTCTAGATCTCCCACTTGGCACTTAACTACAACTAAAAAGACAACTACTGCAACAATCTACTTAACCCATCTCCATTCTTCAGACTACAAAGATGCTCATTATAGCCCCAGTGTGTCGGGATGCAGCCAGAACTCAAAACCTATGTATGCCAGCACACATCCCTCCTATTTCTGGATACCAGTTAACTAGAATTCACTTAGCCATCACTGCAAAAAATAGGAGGAATGTAGTAGCTTCTAACAAGACAAGCAAGAGGGAAAAGATGCTGTAAGTACCACAGAGGTTCTACAACACTGGACCTGCACAACACATACTGGGACTGTTAGACCACAGGTACTGGGGAAAAACAGCTAAAAAACAAATGTTAGTATTAAAGTCACAGCTATTCCTCAGTGCCGAAAATAAGTACTCATTCATCAAAAGGGAGCAACAAGCAGAAAATGCTGCTCCTCCAGACTGCATAACATTTATATAACAGCAACAGTAATCTGTGAAAAAGAATATGTACTCTACTTTGACCAATGCACACAGGTGGGTTTGCCTTTTTGTTTAATGTTTCACCTTGCACTGTAAGGTACCATTTAGTGTATAATATCTACTGCAATAATGGACACAAAAGGTGATAAAACAATGAACTGTTGGAAAAACATTACATTTTAAATTAATTTGGAACAAAAAAAAATAATCAAACCATCAGGATGACTGACTGAAATTCAGACTTCAAAAGGCAAAAGCGATTTAAGAAGACAAAGGAGCACACACATTACTGGGGGTGGACAAAATGCACATACCTGTAAAAATAAAACTAGCTTTAGCTGCTTATAAGCATGCACAGTGCTCTTCCAATCACAATAAGTAAACAAAATATATTACAACATTTAAAATTATGTTCAGATTTCAATGCACTGCTTGATTATGCAACCTTTAATTGCACAAACTTTTTTATTAAATGACTAATAGTATGGAAAATCTTATTATGGCTAATACTTGACAATTTAGAAGTGAATGCAGTTTCAGTGCCTTTTGAATGATGAACAGTACAAAAATAATAAAATGCAGGTTTCCAAAACACAGCTTTAGTGGCACTTTCAAACCTTTACATGTTAGATGACTGAATTGCCATGTTTACACATCTAAGCACTCAAGTGTGCAGTGTTCAACAAGTTTTTAATAAAAGTGCATGTCAGCAAAATGAGGACTGCACAGTTTTGGTAGCATGTTATCAATCTTCAGAAGCCAAAGACCCAGTTACTGAAATAAAGAGAAAAAAATCTTAACAAGCAGCATATACCAATGCACTGAGCCAAGGATTGCCACAGTAACTAACAGATCAAGTCATTGTCACATCGACTTCTAAAGAAGCCAAACACTGCCAAATAGCAAATGACATCCTGCGGGAAACCACCCACATAGACAAAGTCATAGGGTGTTACAGCAGTATATAAGGAAAGATGATTGCTCAATCAGTTTTACTCAAAAAAAAAAAAACATTTGCTTTCAAAACTATACAGTTCTTCACTTAAAGTATCATCACAATTAAGTACAATCATTAACTTCTGTGTGGAATGAAAGCTGCTCAACAGAAAATAATTGTACAGTCAGAACACACTAAAATAAGAGAACTCCTAAAGCCTGCCTTTCACAGTACGTTGCTCACTGCATGTGTCAGGCTGCACCATTTCAAGCTACTGCTTACCTCTCACTTGTCAGACCATTCGTGGTGATCTACAGCAGCTGCTTCTCAGTTCAAACGTCATCTTCTGAAATTCAAATTCCACTTCACCCGGGCGGAACATGAAAACGTAAACAATCTCAGCATCTGTGTCTGTGCGACTGGACGGGAAGTGCGTTCTTAAAGAAGAACGCTCGTTAAAACAAAAAAAAAGTATTTTTTTTCTTTAAAAGAAAATATTTTATTTTTTCCACACAATACAGTGCAGTCTCCATTTTCCGGACAGTGTCCCTTAATTCCGGGCAGTCCGGAAGAATTCTGGACGGTTGGCATGTATGCTCACTCTGAGGATCTAGGAGACATTCAAAGTCATTATCATCACAGCACTATCAGTGTTTTGTGTGGAGCTCAAGTAGTGCTACAGAGTGCTACAGAGACAAGAAAGAGATGTATGGAGCAAAAGCACATTAGCAGCTCATTAGCGTATTTCCTAATGAAACACAACACAGATGGGTAGAAGTAACCTTGCTCTACTCTTTGTTCTACCTGTCCACCCAATGCTGTCACACACATGCACACACACACGCACACACATACACACACATGCACACGCGCATGCCCGTGCGTACACACACACACACACACACACACACACACACACACACACACACACACACACACACACACACACACACACATAAATGTACTGCCACAGACAAATGTGCACACACACTCAAACATGCACATTCATGTTCATACACACACACATAAAACACAATCATCCTCATTTATGCACACTCATAGCTTTGCAGTGCTAACAGCCCCTTTCCTGCCATGGACATCAAAGGCTGTACATTGTCAAAAGACAGTGCGCATAATTACTTCATCACGGTACAAATAGTTTAGTAGGCCCTGACTTTGAATCACTTTCATGAAAATGTGCTGGTGAAGCATACATCACTAATTTGCAATAGTCACATCCACAACAAACTGCAACATTTGCATACATTTTTCTATAGTGAGATTGTCATATCCCTCCATACCAAATCTTTTTTTTACAGCTATAGCACTACAACAGTCTTTTAATCACTCCCTAATACTGCAATCAGCAATTCTGCTAGAAACAGGATTGCAGAATTCATTACATGCTTCTGAATCCTGACCTTTGCATCCCAGCGACTCCATGGAAGAAAATGCTAAAAGCTCAGTGATCTACACAACAAACAAACTAAGAATAAACAAACAAATGCTCAAACACTATTCACTGTGGCAGCATTTTCTGAATTAGCAAATGAAGCATTTTAGATATACACATGGATAATTTATCAGCATGAAAGAATCATATGGTATTTGTCCCTGTGGATCAAATGTCAATGTAGATAAAAGATGGTATTTTGTGAAAAAACATTTATGTGTAGCTATGTACTTATTTATTTTTATTTTTTCAGATAAGTGAATTGGATTATAGGGGCTCCTTTTTAGCTAAGAGCCTAGTTACAGTTAAAAGAAGAAATACAAGATAGATGTTGATATATAATTGTAAAATAGGACCAAGATCCTGCCGCAGCTCTTATTTTCTTTAGCTATAGTACCGATCTCCAACTATTGAAAAATAATAATGAAGTAGCAGACTTCAAAGCTAACAATCATTACCCATCTGAGATTAAACTACTTGCAGGCAACATTCTTCTAACCATAGGTAAAAGTAATTCTTCTTTAGTCAATATTGAGCAATCGTTTACTTATTTTGAATTAATATCTGGTTTTAAATTTAATTAAACCAAACCTAGCACCTTACTGATTAATAAAGAAACAGATATTTTGATGAAATGTTAAAAAGAATACAACTGGGACAACAACAATTAAATTACTTTGGACTAGTTTTTACAGATAATTTCAATGAGAATTAATTACGATTCAGTTTTGGAGAACATTAAAACTGTAATAAGTAAATGGAATAAAATGTTTTTACTATTGAAGAAAGACTAACTTTGAATAAAATGGTTATATTACCCAAACTACTGTATATAACACAGAGTGTTACTTCTTTATTACCTTTACGAATCACATTAAGAAATTTAACAATGTTTGCCTGAGTTTTATGGTATCCTGGTAAACACAGAATAACCAGAATTCATCACTCCAGAGGATAGAAGAAAGGAGGCATTAGTTCTCCTGTCCTTGACTGATATGCATTACATTCACTTATTACAACAGTAATAAGTAATAAACAGTAATAAAACAGTAGCTTATTGGTTGCATTCCACTTATTCAGCTAACTCAAGGAGCCCTTCATTAATCAATCTAAGTTATGAGAACAATGTTCATAGGAGATTACTAGGCTATTGACCCGAGGGTCATTTTAAGCCTAGCCTACTACACCCATTATATTTGAAGAGAAAAAGACTAGTCAATGCCTAAGATTATTATTAGTAATGACTGCCCATGTCCAAGAGGGATGTGGAAGTTATTCCCAGCAAGAATTTGCAGTTTCCCATCCATTCATCCAGGCTGCTTTTGAACAGTCATAGAGGTGCTCTGCTTAGCATGAATTGGTAGCCTATTCCAGAGAAGTAGCAACCTCTGTGAGATGAATTTGTCTCTCCAGCATGTCCTATTTAAATCGCAGGCCAGATTTAGGTCACTGGAGCAGGTGATTCTAGTCTCATTTGACTGACAGATGTGCAGCAATGTCATCAGGTTGGGTCCAGAGATTGCTCTGTAAGCCAGGTTCAAGTGTCCCCTAAGCAGCCTATATGCTATTGAGTACAGTGGCAAAGACTTCAGTCTGTGTAAGGCATGTGCTGAAGACCATGGATCTTCTTAGATAAAAATCTCTGGGGTCTCTCCACTTGCTGCAGGTGCCTGGTATGGTACATACCAAAGGGGGCGTTGAATAATGGGCCTGATAAGGGGTGAGTATAGGGGAGTTATAACCTCTTTTGCTCTTGAGGCTATGCCTTTGCTAATCAATTGTGCAATGTAGAATGCTTTTCTTACTACAGTGGACACATGGTGGTCAAAGTTTAGGTCACCGTCTACTTGTGTGCCCAAATCCCCGACTACAGCATTCATACTTAAGGTATTGTTGTTTATTTGATAGTTAGTAGAGACATTGCTTTTATCGAAGGGGATGATGATGCATTTTTGCATTCAGTCCATGGCTTTTGTACCAATCGTCGATCTGTTTAAGACCCTCTTGGAGAACACTGACATCATTTGGAGAGTCAACGATCTCGCCATGTTTGCATTCATCAGCAAATTTGGTCAGCCACAGCCCCTTTGTTTTGGCCTGAACTTTTGAGAAGTAAATACCAAACAAAAGGGGGCCCAGTCCTGACCATTGTGGAACCCCACTGGTGACCGGTCTGCTGGTTGAGGTGGAGTCACCCACTTTGATAGCATGTGTATGATTAGTGAGCCAATTTGCAACCCACCTAACCACAAAGGGGTTAACATTTAGGTGGGTGAGTTTGCCAATAATACTTGAATGGGGGATTGTGTCAAAGGCCTTTGTCAAGCCCAGATATGCTGTGTGCACAGATATTTCCTCATCTATGGCCTTGGTAACATTTTCAAGGATGTCTACTAGGTTTAACAGTCATGTTCGACCCTTTACAAAGCTGAACTGGGCTGGATCAAGTGTTTGGAGGTCACCTATATCTTTATTTATGAGGTCCATGATGATATGTTCCATGGCCTTGCAGATAAGGATAGTCAGGCTTATGGGTCAATAATTCTCTGGATCTATTGCTAAACTGTCCTTGTGGAAGGGGATAACAGTCGCAGTTTTCCATTCAGCTGGGACAAATCCTGTATTCAGGCTGTGGTTAAATAGGGTGCCTAAGGGGTTGCCAATTCCTGTTTTAGTTTGTTTAGAATGCAACCTGGGATGCCATCAGGACCCATAGAGGCTGTGTTTTTGCCTTAGACAGAGCTTTTATGACCTATTCTTTAGATATATACAGCAGGGGAGCTGTTGAAATTATGGTTTGTGATATGTTTGGAGGGATAAAGGGGAGAAATTTTCAGCAAGCCTGTCTACTAGTAGATTCGTAATTTCTGGAGGATCAGCGTGTGTGATTTCATTTGTCACTAGTTCAACACACGTCTGGTCCTACCTTTTAGGCAAAGGAGGTAGCTGAAGAAAGCATTAAAGTTATTCTTAGTAGATTAGTAATTTCTGGAGGATCAGCGTGTGTGATTTCATTTGTCACTAGTTCAACACACGTCTGGTCCTACCTTTTAGGCAAAGGAGGTAGCTGAAGAAAGCATTAAAGTTATTCTTAGATGTGTTTGCTAAATTTTTCTTGAAGTTGCCCTTAGAGGATTTTATATGTTGTCTTATCTGTTTATTTAGCTTAGGAGGGTACCTTTCCAGTGCTGGGACCTCCCTTTGGTATTCTTAGACAACAGCTACTTACACTTCTTAGACTGTTTATTTATGCAAGATGTCTACCAGGTTGGCTTGGTTTTTCTTGAGACTCTTACTTTGGTCCTATCTGGTACAGCCGAGTCTATACATTTGTGTAAGTGTTGGTACAGGGCATCAGAGTATATTTTAGTATAGCTGGCAAGACCATCTGTGGGGACTGGAGCTTGGAAATCATTTATGCTGACCCTTAGGAGGGTATAATTAGCTTTGGTGAAGTTTTTTAATCTGACTTCACCTCTGATGGGTTTTGGAGTTATTGGTGCTTCAAAAGTTACTGACTTATGATCAGATTTTACTAATGAGGCTCCTACATTTAGAGAAGCGCAATGGTCTCTCATGTTGGTGAGAACAAGGTCAAGTTCATCTAAATGCCAACAGCCACATTAAAAGTGCCAAGCAGTGGAGTGTTTTTTTATCTTTAGTATTTTGAGACCTTAAGGTTGGTATATATGAGTTTGAGATGGGGCAAGGAGTTGTCTCCTCACATGGATGAGTGTAGGTGGCTTATTCCCTTGGAAAAAACACACACACACACACACACATATATATATATATATATATATATATATATTTATATATATATATATATATATATATATATATATACAAAGTTCTCTGACAGTTGTTTCAAAAGGTTGTTTTCAGTAAATATATTTTATTTAAACTGTATTTTATTGTGATAGCAAATGTTACTAAACACCCTTACAGTTGGCAGTAATCTCCATACCATATACAGCATCAATTTTACAATGTTTGATACAAAGCGTGTATTTTTGCAATTATTTATTTATTTATTTACAAGTATAGTCCCCTTGAAAATTGTCTTGAAGCTGAAAACTCCTGACATGATACTATTTTCTGTTAACTGCAGTGACAGGGAAGTGTTTTATTTTAGTAAGACTAGTTGCCAGGCATGTCTCATACTTGCAATACCCTACAACAAAATGTCACACATGAGATTTATTATGGAAACCATAATGAAAGTAAGAAGCTTTTCCTCTAAAGAAGTAAAATGTGTTTGATTACCCATAATTATTTTGTGCATTACCTAAGCTGATATCATTTTGTGGGTATGGTAGTAAGGAAAAACTCAGCTGACATAAAAAAAAATGTTATAGTCTTTGTTTTGTTTTCAAACCACTTCAGCTTTAACATCAGGAGTATTGTAGAAATAAATCTAGCTGTAAAACACAGATGTGTGAAAAGAATAGCAATACACTTACAGTATTTCTGACTGAATGGCATGATCACACTACAACATGAGAGTGCCCTGTCAGACACAGTGCCATTAGAAACCAAGGACATGCTCTAGGATTCTTTCCAGAAAATAATGTCTGGTATCTTTTGGTCACATCTCTTTTCTGTACTTCTAATTGCCATTCAACACAGGGCATCTAAGCAGTGTGAACATTGCCAGAATATGCAAGATATAGGGTTAAAACTGTTGACACCTCATAGTGGGATATGGATATGCAAAATATAGTGGTGAAAACGTTATGTCATGTTGGAATAAATGTGAAGAAGACCTGCTGTCTATATACTGCTTGTAAGAAGTATGCCTGTCAGCCATTAATTATTCTTTAGTGCATCCATTGGTTGCAATTGTACAATATATTGCATGACTAGAAGAGCCGCTTACTGCAACTAAGGGCAGGGCTTTGTTGAATAGAAAGAGTTGTTCAGAAACATCCATAAGTCGAGCCCTTAGGTGCACAATCTACCTTTTCAGAGATTCATATCTATGCAGTATAAACCCTAGTGAATGTAGACAGTCAATATGCTACGAAAGAATGCACATAGCAACTTCTCTGACCTTTGCTACAGCAGAAGGGAGTTGATTAAAAAGAAGCACTATTGCACTGATTATTGCAATACATGTTACATTTTAATGAATTTTACATTGTCTGACCAGCCATTTGCAATATTTTCTTTGTAGAACTATGCAATATAAGTTTTTTATAGCAAAAAAATGTGTAAACTACTACTACAGTAAGAAGTGCAAGCAAAGCAGGTGTACTAATGACAAGGGGCAGTTCCCAAAGGTTAAACTCCTGAAGTGAAGGAGTAATTCAACATTAAATGTGCAAAGCAATGGCACTGGAAACCACTGTGTGCTGACAAAGCCCAACCTAGGACAAGAATATTTAGGTGCCAGGCTCAGGTGTCTCATCTGTTGATGTGGTATGAGGGTTTGTTTAGGGTTGTGGTAAATGGTGAGATTAGAAATATTGGCTGTTAATTGTAATTTCGGTCATGCAGTCATTCCCATTTGTGTTCTCTGTACAGGCAATGTCAGAGGAGAATTGTCATGAATGGATCTTGATAGCAATGCATTATCACAGATTAAAGAACTTTCATGTGAGATGAATGTTAAGACATGAGAGTACACATATCAATCATTGTATGGCTATCTGGTAAAATTTCTTATCAGGCAACCTGAACTGTAGGCTCAGAATTGCAGGTCTACTGTTTACAATGATAACTTATTGGTGATTGCAGTGATAATGGGAAATGCTGTGGCACTATTGAAGCTGTTAGTTTTGTTAAGACAGAGTGTGTGAGTGTGTTAAAATTATATAACTATATATATATATATATCTATATCATCCTCACATAAAGCTATCTCTTCATTATTTTGGACATTTTTTCATGGAGATTCTTACACAGACAATTTTGTACACACTATAAAACTGTAATTACTTATAAGAAGGAAAGAGAAGATAGGATGTTGGGGGCTCCTATTACTTGATTGAATGTTTAGGTTAGTGAATACCTAAACATCGATCTGGTAATAGCGAAAGCAAAAACTGTGAATGGCCGATTTAACATAGGGAAAGAATTCCCTTGGCCGTTATGCGGATTTTTCCCCTTTCCCCACTGTAAGAGCGATCTAGAATTTAGTATATTTAGTTAGGGGGTGTGTGGGGGCACAGCCCAGTCTTTATTTTGGTTTAATTAATTTATTTTTTTGTTGCGGCCGAGGGAATTCATTCCCTATGTTAAATCGGTCATTTGCTGTTTTAATTTTCCGATATTACCAGGTCGATGTTTAGGTATTCGCTAATCTAAACTTTCGATCGGGTAATATAGACGCAGATTTTGGAGATGCAAAGCCTCAGTCAAAGCCAATAGGAAACATATGGCCTTCAGATTTAAGATAATTCCCCTTTTTTGGAAGAAGTTCAAGCTTCCCTACATGCTTTATGGACAGATAAGTTTATCTTTTCTAATTTATTACTTCTGTTTAATGCTCCAGTCAGTCCCTAAGTGTGTGACACAATCACAATATCCTCTCCTCTGGAGGTTTTTAACTATTGACAGAAAATTGATTATAAAACATTTGAAAATCGAATCAGCTCCTTCATTTGGTGACTATATAAATGTCAGCACTGCTCTTTACCAGAAAGAGTTAACGACTACTTAACTGAGAAAGAATAAATTTACTTCCAAACACAAATGCCAGACAATGTTATATTCCTTATGAAACAAATACACGTTAGTATTTTACATTTCTTATAACAAATTGTGTACTATAAGACAATTTACGTCTTGTTGTAGACACACCTGTATATAATTGTGTTAATGTACATTGTTTGTATCTAACATAATTTAAATTTTAATAAATATTTAAAAATGTTCCATAAAACTACAGAATGAGCTCTACTATGGGTCCTGCTGGGGGCAAGTAGCTACTTTGCAGCATTCTTGTGGTTGACAAAATCAGCGTCATTCAAATGTCCAAGTCAACCAAATGAATGTTCCACGTTAAATGTATTTTATAACAAAACTGCTACTAGCATACCTGAGTTAAAGACTAATTGTTAATAAACATAATATTTAAAAGGGCTGATTTAAGACAGTAGTAAAAGAAACTGCACAGCTTTATTAATGGGAAGGCAAAGGATGCAGGAAAAGGAGGAAAATGAAGACAAATATAGTTATGGTCATTAACAACACATCGTTATTTGTAGTAATAAAGTACAGACAGTGGCAAGTTTCAAAGCAGTGAGTATAGGATCCCATCCCCATGCAGCAGAATGATAAATCCCTCACTGCACAACATGTTACTCATCTTCAGCTAGCAATTCAGACACTACAACAGCCAGGGGAAGGTGGGTGTGATTAGCCAATTCCAGCTTATTCATTTTTGGGGAGAGCTACAGATCAGATTGCTGCACTGGTAGGAACTGCAGGACTGCAGATTTATCACATGCAACAAGGAGACTAGCATGTCCATGCTGTGTTGTAGTCAGACAGCCTGGAAGCTGAAAATGTGTGGCAGGAAGCATGCACTTTCCTAGAGTAACTATCTTGGAGCATATCAGCTGCTGAGGATCAGGGTAGCACATTCCACTGAATCAGCAGACTGACCCACTCCCTTAACTCTGCTTCACTCTATCAAGGAACAAATAGGCTGGTGTGGTCTCACCCTGATAGAGGATTGAATAGCTCAGCTGGGTGCATGAAGGGGATCCACTGAGCCTATGGTGTGGACTCCCAAAATTAAATAGGGGTATAGCAATGGCTGTCAGAGTAAGGGGGACAAAGGTCTTTAAGAATGGACATACTGGAGTGGGTGTAAAGAAAATATGTACTTGAAAAAGGGCATTCAGCCATGAAGGGAGGAAAGACATGGTGCTTGTAAAATTTCTCAGATGTCAATATTAGTAATGGGAAACCAAAAAGGCGCTGAAGATCTGTGGTGATTGATATTAGGTTATAATGCACTGAATGCTGCAGCAAGGGACTGATGG
Source organism: Protopterus annectens (assembly GCF_019279795.1). Taxonomy (NCBI): domain Eukaryota; kingdom Metazoa; phylum Chordata; order Ceratodontiformes; family Protopteridae; genus Protopterus; species Protopterus annectens. The sequence continues at coordinate 876,728,844 of NC_056729.1, forward strand.
ACTGATTGACTGATTTACAATTTGTTGAACAGGATGGTCTGCTGAGGCTAAAGCCCATCTTAAACAGAGGCACAGACAGAAAACTCCTACAGATGTAGATATTTGGCAGAAAAACTAATACGATTTACAGTAATACTTTCATAAAAAGAAATATCGAGTGATGTATATGAAATATTTCGGTTTCAACATGAATCATTTTAGAATATATCATAAGTATTACATTTAGAGAAGAATTGAAATGAAGGAAAAAGGACTTAACTGAGGTCAGGAGGAGAAAATATTATAAAGAAAGGTAAGTGAGGCAGGGTAGGTTAAAGTGGAGACAATGAGTCTTGATGTAAGGCAGAAAACAGAAAACAGAAGAGTTACAAGAGGATTATGATAGACTGAGTACTGTGATATAGCAACATTTTTTGCTATGTTTATATTAGAGAAGCTTATCTCTGAGTAGAAAAGGAAGATTTATGTAGTTCAACATGGGAAATGTGTTAGCAGACCTTTGAGAAAACAGTGTAACATGAGAAGATTGTTAGCAGACCTGCCCTAGGGATTTGACGTAGGTACTGACTAAGGTCCTGACTGATGGCAGAGTATTTAGACTATGCATTTTGTAGGAATGATATAAGTTGTTGCAGTGATGAACAGCAAGCTTTATTACTTGAGTTAAGACAGCAATTTACTAGTTGCAGTGTAGTAGTTTTAGGATGGTTACAGCAATTTACTAGTTGTAGTGTAGTAGTTTTAGGATGGTTACAAGAAAAAGATCTAGTAAGGAAATGAATGAACGGTGTGGTTTTTAGGGAGGGAAAAATCACAGGAACACAATGTTGGACATAAGAGTGAACAGAACTGAAATACTGTGTGGTTGACTGGTTACTCATTTTTTAACTTACAGCACAGCTTATTACGTGCTGGGGATGTTTATTTTTACGTACATGTAGTCTCAATTTACAGATTCAATTTATGGATAACTTTTTAAATGTACTTTTTTTGCCCCTTTTACCTTTTGATCATCAACCCTCCTCTAGAACTATAACTGATGTGTGCCTTATCACAAATGGCAAGATCCAGCTGAGAGGGGCCTTCCTTTACACAGCTATTAGAAGTGGTTTGCATTTTTTCTTATTTTGCCCTACAAAATGCAGTGATGGACATGCGACATGCAATGGGGTGATGGTGCTGGATAACAGACATATGCCAAAAAGCCTCCCAACCCACCAATCTTATAGGATCATAGGAGATTACTAGGCTATTGACCTGGTGGTCATTTCAAACCTAGCCATTTCTTCCCAATGTAATAGGTTGGTACTGGGCTATCTGCCCGAAGGCATATATTAGCCCAGCCACGTTGTGCGGTATTCACCGCCCCTTTAGTAGTTCCCTAGACCCTTGTACTAGCAGCTAGTACTCTTGGCCCCTATCTAGTAGTGCTGTTGGTGTGATTCCCCGGTGTGAACTTTCTGTTACCCATCCACTCATCAAGGTTCCACTTGAAGAGTGATAGTGAGGGGCTCTGTCTTATGTAGATCGGGACCCTGTTCCATAGTAAGGGAAGTCTCTGCGAAGGGAATCTATCCCTCCAGCATGTTCTATTCATTGTTGTGTTGAGGTTTATATCCCTAGAGCATGTAGCTCGAGTAGATTTGGTTTTGCTAAGATGGAGCATGTTCAACAATTCTGGGTTGGACATGGCTCTGTACGTTAGACAGAGATTGCCTCTGAGAAAGCGGTATGCAACAGAGAACAGTCTTAGCTTTTTCAATTGTGCTGCATAGGGCAACTGTTTGAGGCCAGTAATCCTCTTGGTTAGGTACCTTTGTGGTCTCTCCAGCTGCTGGAGATGTCTAGTCAGGTACATTCCAATTGGTGCATTGTACTCAATAATGGGTCTGATGAGGGAAGAGTAGAGGGGCACCATTACATCCTTAGATCTTGATGCAAACCCTTTCGGGATCAGATGGGTCACATAGAAGGATTTTCTAACCACTTTGGCAACATGGTTATCAAAGGAAAGCTGATACCATACCAATACCAATACCATACTAATACCATAGAAATGTTAGTTAATACCCGAGACTGCATTTAGTAATGGCTGCACATGTCCAGGAGCACAGTAGATACTTTCCCTGGTCTCCACTGGAGAAATTGTACCATATACATGTGACCTCCAAGCATGTGCAACTGATCCTCCCAGAAGGATGTCAACCTTCTCTTTTTCATAACGTTATGGGTATTATTTGCTACTCAGAAGATATGTTGATTTATGATGATAATCATAATTTGTGCATTAATTCTATAGACATGTGGAGTTGTTACCTCGATGATTGTCAGCTCATTTGGAAGGGGGATATGATGGAATTGCATGAATTGGTTACTTATTTAAATGAAAATAAGTGGAAATTAAATTTACTGTTGAATATAATTTAAATTCCATACAGTTTTTGGATGTGTTAGCCTCTAAAGATGATGAATGTGGTGTTAGGACCACTTTATATTGTAAACCATATCGTAAGAATTCCTATTTGTGACCTACTAGCAACCATCCTAAACATATTTTTGAGAATATACCTTCTCCCAGTCTTATAAAGTCAAGCATATATGGTCTACACAGAGTGATTATCCTAGGTGTTCTCATGAGCTGATACTTCTGTTACATAGAGGTTATCCATACAATTCAGTGATGAAAGCTAAACACAAAGCTGATTTAAAGGACAGGATGGAATTATTGAATTATTTACAGAGACCCCATCCTCAGAATCAACCTGATTTATTGTTTTTAACAACATAAATTTCTAATGTTACATTGCTGAATGCCCTAATAGATAAACATTGGGGGTTATTACTGGTCGATAATGATATTGCTGCATTAATCCCACAAAAATGCAACATTTTTCTTTAGGAGGGAAAAGTCTTTTAGACTGCTTTTTGCTTGCTGTAAAAAAAAAAAAAAATAGGTACTGTTCCCTCCCAGTTAAATTCGAGAACTTTATGAGGTAATGTCTTAAGGGCACCTCCCCTTTTGGATCTTGTTCAGCATGCAAGTATATGACGAAGGGTCAACGGTTCACTTCTGTTAACACTTTTAGGGTTTTGACATTAGACATTTTATTACTTGTCTTAGTGAATGGGTCATATACTTACTGACGTAACTGTTCAGCATATTATGCAGGCAAACCTTGTTAGCTTAAACTTGTATTTATTTATTTATTTAATTTAACATTTGTCGATCAGCAAAGTATGAGTAGGACAGAGCCTGTTTTCATTGGTGGCCGGGGGACAAACACTCCAGAAGCATGTCTTTTGAATGTGGGAGGAAACCAGAGTACTCAGACGGAACTCATGCAAACACAGGGAGGACATGCATACTCTGCACAGAAGGCACCCCAGCTGAATCGAACTGGAGAACCTCTTACTGTCAGGCAACAATGTTAACCACTGCACCACCACCACCAATTAAAAGGAGAACTTTTGAACATATTAGTGACATAAAATGCTGTCGTAGATCTAATGCTTTGTTCAGTCAGTCATCAATGTACCTATAATACCGGCTGACAAGCTTTATAGCCAAGGTGCTAGAGTGTGTATTTTGAAGCAATAAATGTTTTAAATTGGTGGATCTTCTGGCTTTTGCAGTTGGTGTTTATCCTTACCTTATATCATATGAATTGTGGACAAAAATACTGAAATCACTGCACTCAAAAATATACAGTTTTAGGAATAAAAAGAATTAATTAATTAATTAATTAATTAATTAATTAATTAATTAAGTCATTCATTCATTCATTCATTCATTCATTCATCCATCCATCCATCCATCCATCCATCCACTCTAAGATAACCTGCTTAATCTAGTGCAGGGTAATGGGGTAAATTGGGACTTCTCCTTGCACTCAGTTGCTGCATGCAGTAAGACAATCTATGCAGGGTGCTAGCCCATTGCAGGATGCATTCATATCTGCAGTCAGTCTAAAAGATCATCTCTTCAAATGCTGCACATATTTAGGATATGGGAAGAAAGCAGACCACCCTGCAAAACCCCACAAGGACCCAGGAGAAACATGGAAATTCCATATAGGAAGCACCTCAGCCAACAACTGTACTGAAAAGCCCCTAAGATTCTAGCTTTGACCTCCTCATTCAGGCTTCCCTGGTACTACTATACTTATTCTCCAGTCATCTGTGGAACACCTTTCTCTCCACACTGCTTTGAGTGCCCTCAGGAGCCATTTCTCCCCTATCTCACCTAACATCTCAATCATATCTACTCTGACCTCATCTGAGCCTGCTGCTTTCCCTAGCCTTATTTTCTTTCATGCTTTTCTTACTTTTTCTGGTGTGGGCTCCTCCTCTTCTTTCATTCTAGGCTATGCCTACAGCAGTACAGCTTCTGTGGCGTTTTCTTCATTCAGAAGCTGCTGGCCGTGCTCCCCCATTTGCCTTTGATATCCTGTGGACTAGTAATCATACTGTTACTGACATCTCTTATGAGGGGGGTTTGGAGGTTGGCATAATGGTTAAGGTGTTTGACTAACAGACACAAGGCAGCTAGCCTAGTACTTACCAGGGTATGTGATTATCTTCTTTATCCTACTGTCTTTGTATTGTAACCTGATAAAGCTTCTATGTACCATCTACAGAGTCACTTTCCAAAAAGCCAGTACAGTGCCTCTGATGCCTTTTTTCTTTGCCTTTGCAACTTCTCTCTTGGCTTCTTAATTAACATGTAAACATACAGAAAAATGTGAGCTTGCACAGGGAATAAGAAAATATTCCTATTGAAAAATTAGACTGCAAGAAAGAAAGAAAAAAAAACATATGCATGCAATGACATTTCTTGGCTACTTTTAAATGAAAGAAGAATTGTTGAGCAGAGGCACATGCAGAGAACAAAACGCACACATTACAAGTCCTCTTCTCGCTTCTCCCTATCTGCTGCTTATGGTTTATATCACTACCCTAAAGAAACTACAGACAGAATTAAGCATATTCACAGTAACCTGCATAGCTATCTCCTTTCTACGCTATACTATTTTTGCATTTTCAGCATTTACCTTACAGGCCTAGGAATAGTCACAACATACACTCAGATCACTGGCTAAAGTATTTAGTAGTTTCCCTTAAAGACAACATTTTATAGGAATAGTGACTTCCTGTAAGTAATACATATGACTGAATCAAATTTTGAAAGAAATTACACTACGCTTTTATTGTACAGGTAGTGGAATGTGGTTCACCACTTTAAACTCATTACTTAGTTTTCATCAGAACTAAAAAATTTTCGAGTATGCAGACATTGTGGTAGTAACACAGCATGTCAAGTTTTATTAGGTGCTAATCAGCTTCCTGCTGTAGGTTTGTGCATTTATACTAAGGTCTTCTCTTGCATACTCTATGACACTGATTTACTTAAAGAGACAAACGCTTCTGAGTCACCACTGAAAAGAGGTATCTGAACTTAGTAGCAGCTCATAAACTATGCATCTTGGCAGTAGGGAAGGCACAATGTGGTTTTGCATTCAGCTACGTGTTACAGTTAATCTCATGATTCAAATCATGCTTAAGTGCCTCCAGACACATTTCATAACAGAAATGACAGAATGCTACACAGCTGCATGGACAATAGGTAAACATGTATCAATCAGGCTTATAAGCAACTTGTTCACATGAGGAAACTAAAGAATTACATTGATCCTGTCTTCATAGTCCACACTTTAAGGACATAATATAGTTTTCATGACATAAGTGAGTTTAAAACCTTGGCTATTATAATGAAATATCAACTCTCAGAGTGGCAGCACAAGTTACAGATACTTTCTGTTACTCACCAGGCAAAAGGTCTTATGGCTACAGTTCGCATCTGCATTTGCTGCTCTGCTACAGTTGCTGGAAATGCCGGCACAGATAAATATTTGTTTCTGTAAGGTACAAGCTAGATCTGGTGTTATACTGCATGATAATAAAAAATCTGAAGAATGCTATACGATACTGACATGAACATGGCATCTAAAAAATCTGTAATGTCCTTTTGATATCAAAAAGTTCTGCAATATATAAACAGATTGTCTTTTCATTAGAAAGAATGCACATTTTATAGTAAGAATAAACTGCTGCACTGGAAACAAAAATTATAAATGTAGTAGCACATAGCATCGTTAGTCCAAGGTTGATTGTGTCAGTCCCTTTCTTTTTGCTTCCTGTGTGACTCTGAGCATTTCACTTAATCAGACATGGTTTGGAGTATGTACAAAACTGGCCTACAGCCCTTAGTAGTCTCCTGGACTGCATGCCTAGTAACTACCTAAACTGCTACAGTGTACCTCATCTGCCTGTTTGCGAGCATTAATCCCCACACAGAGTTTAGTACCACTAGGACAACTGTTAGCAAAAGGGGCACATATTAATGAAAAGAATAATAACAGACCATCCTATACTTCATAATGACATACTGCCCCAGGGCACAGCAACTGAAGTAGATAATATACTATTAGAGGTCATAACAACGACAACCACACAATGGGATTCTCATGTCAATAGTGGCTTCTAGGCTTCTCAGATACTCTTAAACCTACTGGTGTTTACTTACATCAGTACCTATTTCAGAAAAATTGTAAACCAACCGGTTAGTATGTTACTTATTCAAATTTAAATTTATTCACTTCTATATGCAGGGAATTCAAATGGTCTTTTAAAAAGTAAATGTTTGAGTCAGGACTGCTCAAATGCATTTTCCTAAATACCTACCTGTACAGAATCTGGGCTGTGTAAGACAGCCGTGCCACATTTTGACAAATGAAAATACATCCTGTCTAGCATGCTAAGGAAAGTGAATCAGATACCCCTTATTTTGACTAAACTATGGGAATGCCAAGCAGATAAGACATATTTGATCCTTTCAGCATGTTCTGTGTCAAACCCAATATTTCAGCTCACAGGAATATGTTTCTACAGGTCATCTCTGCCTACAGTGATGCATAAGATTCGAAAGCTACTTTCAGTAGATGATGCTGTCATCTTGCCTTTCTGTTTACTTGGTGGGTGTTTTCTCACAATGTATATTATAGAATCTGCTGCTCATCTAGCCTGCCATATTTGAGGACTTCCTACGAACTGCACCCAGTTATTCAATGAACCTCAGATTCTTCGACTGCTTCTGGTGCTTTGGTTGTCAGGCATCTGGAAATTTGTAGATTCTCCATTGTTCTTTGTCATAGATCATGCAGTGGTGGTGGGGAGAGATACCTGATTTAGATGCACTCTTGAGATGGTTTGGATTCCTAGCATTTGGACAACCATGCAGAAAAAAAATAAACATGTAAGCATTTCTTGAGTGATCATCCTATAGGCAGTTGGCTGGGCAATTTCCAAAAACAGTTTATAGACCTACTCACTGGCTCAGAGTTAAGCTACCAAATTTGTTGGGTTTGTGTGACTTTAATATTTGGATCACACTGCTGTACATACTTCTTACTGGTCATAATTCTGACTATACAATTCATCCAGATTATGGTAGGATTTGGTTTCATTCAGGTCATTATGACTGAAACGCGTGAAAAAAAACATTCTATGGACTTGGCTTGTCAACTGGATATAGTTATCTCAAACTCAGATGTCGAGCCGGTATCTTGTATGCATTACCATCAGATCCAATTCAGCTTTGTGCTCCAAGGGTTTAGTCATCCATGTATGAACTGCTCCAGCATAGGAATTTAAATATTTCATTTAGGTCATTATGACTGAAATGCATGAAAAAGAACATTCTATGGACGTGGCCTGTCAACTGGATATAGTTATCTCAAACTCAGACGTCAAGCTGGTCTCTTGTATAGACTACCATCAGATCCAGTTCAGCTTTGAGCTCCAAGGGTTTAGTTATCCATGCACAAACTGTTCCAGCATAGGAATCTAAATATTTCGAGTAGTGACCTGATACCTGTAATGGAGCTGTCCCCTCTAGAACACTTAGGACCAACAGCATCTGATAATTAATTATGTGATGGCCATTTCAGACACTCTAGATTTCTTCATCCTTCATGTATGCCATTGTCACCTGGGTACCAGTAGAACTGACAAAATCATGAGGACATAGATTAAGAAGAATAAGACGGAAGCTGGAGTACAGATGAAGGCAAATGAGTCTGTCTGAAGACAACTTTAGACTACAAATTCATTATTCAGACTGCTAGTTTCAAGCTTCCCATTAGAAGGCAACATTTTTGCCCACTGAATTTCTTTAGCTATAAATTTGTCAGGCAGACCTATTGAAATCATGCAGAGTTTGTGCAGACCAGTCACAGCTTTGATCCATAACGGCTTTGCTTTCTCCAAATGTGTGTGCCACTCACTTTTTTTCTGATAAACGTAATCAGATCAGGTGATCTTCAGTGTGCAAGGCAATGGTTTGTTAGCTTAAATTCTTAGAGGGTGTCTTGTACAGTATTGTTATATGAACAACACAGAGATGATGACTCTGTTATCATCTTTACATCCAGACAACAGCAAACTATAGTAAGGGCCTACCAGCCTACTTTGAAATTGACTACAAGTCCTCATTTCTCTAGTTTTCAAATCTCTGTATTCTTCCCAAGGTTGGGTGAAAAGTCTACCCTGGCTTCCAGTGGCTTGGATGTTAACAAATCTGTTTACCTTGAATTGTTCAAGATCAATGTCCTTATTTTTTTCTTTTCATGAGCATGTTAGATCAAGGTATGGTTTAGTTATGTAAGTTAGGTTTACCACCTGATGCAGCCTCCAAGCCTGACAGCTCACAAACAAAGCAGGTATTTTTAATAATGTTATGAATGATCACCACTCCTCAGAATATGTGAACTTTAGAATGAGAATATAACGGGGGGGGGGGGGGGGGCTCCCTGCAAAAACACATTTTAATTACTTATTTTGTATAAATTCCCGTTTTCCTTGAGTGTGTGTGTGTGTTTCCAGATGTTTTTGTACCTCATTTTGTATACTTCATGTTGAAATGTACAAGTTAGCATATTAGAACCCATGCATTTAAATCAGACATAGTAGTCCCTAGCATATAAGGTATAATGTTAACATACCAAACCATACATGGGTTAGGCTTTGCCTCCGTATGAGCTAGTTATACCTGCATTGTCATTCCTACCTATTTGTTTCCTTATTAGTTGGTGTAGCCACAATGTCAACTGGGGCAACAGTTGGGCTAGGGTAAGCTATCATCTTCAGGAAGTTCAAGCTTTTATTATGCCCTATCCTCACTCATCAGCTTTTATTATGCCCTATCCTCACTCATCAGCTTTTATTATGCCCTATCCTCACTCATCATCATTAAGCCCCTTTCTCTCCATTTTCTACATGAGGTTGGGGTGTCATGTCAACTGCTTCCATCTCTCTAGATTCAATGCCACACTTCCACTTTCTTTGACACTCTTGTCTGACTGTTGCAGGTTTTCTCTCACACAGTCAATTAACCTCTTTGGTGGAGACCCTCATTTCTTCATGCCTTCTTCCTTTCTGTCCCAAATCTTCTTCACCAGATTGTCTTCTGCTTTCCTGCACGTGCCCAGACCACAGTAATCTGTTATCTTTGACAATCTCTGCAACTGGAGCTGCTTTGGCTTCTGTTTTGATGTCCTTATTTCTTCATCTGTCCCACAGTGTGCATCCTACCACCCATCTCGAGGACTTCATCTCCATCACGTCTGTCTTCCACAACTGCTCTGTTTTTACTGCTCAGGTTTCTGTACCATATAGTAGTACTGGTCTTACCACTGTTTTGAACATATTACTTTTCAGCTTCTTTGGTATTCTTCTATCATTCACTAACCCTAGCACTCTGTGCCAGGTGGCTGCAGCCTCTCTGATGCTAGCTGTAACCTCCTTATTCAGACTTCCTTACTTTTTTTTTCTCCAATATTTTTTTTATTTTCAATTAAAATAACATTTACATGATATTTTTAAATTTCATTTTAAACAACTATATACATTTACAATAGCCTGACTTTCAATTATATACACTTGTTGCTATTAAATATAGAATTAACAGATCAGTTATCAGAGATACAATATTAATTATTGCAGAGTGTCCAACAAAGATATAACTTTCTTCCATGGATTGTTTACCAATGGCCTGAGATAGATTCATAGTTCTTTGATTTTTATTTCCATCAATGCAGTTGCCTTCAGTAAAGTGTAGAATTCTTCCAAGGTCGGGGGTGTATTTGAATCCCACCTTCTGGTTATGCATTTCCTAGATATAGCAAGTATTGTCCATAACAAATACATATTTGTCTTATTCAGGTGGGGACCTTCATTTACATTTAGTATTATCAATACTTTAGTTAAGGTAAAGGATTCATTAAATAAAGCTTGTAAAAAATTATTGATTCCATTCCAATATGATTTAATTTTATTACATTCATAAAAAAATATGAATCCAATCTGCTTTATTTGACTTTTCACACCTCCAGCAAAAAACATTTGTAGTAGTACTGATCTTTTTAATTCTATCTGGTGTTAAAAGTGCTCTATGTAAGTATTTCCAGTTAAATATTTTCCAGTACTGTGTGTTAGAGGTGTAATTAACTGATAATAAGATGTTACGTTTAATTTCTTCTGTTAACTGCAATGACTGACCTTTTGTTAAGAACTGCCAGTATGATTGTTTGGGAATTGTTTTATATGTTGTTAACTCTTTATATAGATTTGAAATGGAATTTTTCTTTTCACAACTATTATATATAAATTCATACAGAAAACTTACTAGATTTGGAATATCTTTAAATGAGGAATTATTAATTAATCTACATAAATCTTGAGTGTACATTAGAATGCTTTGTAAGGTTAACCAGTCCTGTGCTGGAATATTGTAAACAGTTTTTATCATATGTATATCTAAAACATTTAATTTATTTACACATTGAAACCAGTATAAAAATCCATTTTGTTCCCAGGAGGTTATTGTTTCCCTATATATTTTGTGATGAAAGTTCTTAGTGATGGCAAATGGGGTTAAAAGGTCAAACCAAAGTTTTAGATCTATGTTTGCATTGATAAGTTTCCTAAAGGAATTGATGTAATGATTAATCAGTGTTGTTTTAGAAGGTTTTGTTATATTATATTGTGTACATATGCATAGTATGTATCAGGGTTTGTTTGATTTGTCTACTATTACATTTTTTTTTAACAGATTAAATTCATTTGTTAAAATTGCCATTATTAATTCTTTCCAGCTGGCAAAATAATTTGGGTTTATCCAGTCTATTGTAGTTTTAAGCACAGGTGCTTTTATAAATGTTTCTCTTTCTGGGAAGTTCAATCCTCCTTGTTTCCAGTGCCTAATGTGGTGAGTTAGAGCTACTCTATTCTTTTTTGGATACCATAAAAATTTTATTAAACATGAGTTTATTTCTTTAAGAATGCATCTTTCAGGAATTAACTGTATTGCTAATGCTACACATAGTATTTTTGGCAATAAGACCATTCTTATTAATTGCGATCTGTCTTCAAAATTTAATATAATTTTGTTCCACTTTTCTATATATATGTATTTATTTTTTCAATAATGTTTTTATAATTTATTAATATTGTTTCATTTATATTTTTGCATATCACTATTCCTAAATAATTTAGCGTTAAGTTCTTGTTTTCCTATGATGGATTTATCTGCAACTTGTATTTCTTTTTTCTTATTTAAAAATAGAAATTTTGATTTTGATCTATTAAAGCGTAGACCTGAAATCTTATAAAATTTCTCCATTATTTCTTCTAGCTCTCCTAATGACTCTATGGAGTTTGATAGGGTTAATAAAATATCATCAGCAAAAAGCATTATTTTAGATATGTACTGGTCATAGACTTCTATTCCTTTTATTCTTGGATTATTGCTTATTATTTCTGCAAGTATTTCTATAGCCAAAGCAAATAAAATAGAAGAAAAGGGGCATCCTTGTTTAGTACCTTTCGTTATATGGATAGATTCTGAGGTGAAAGGACCTAATTTAATTAGGCTAAGTTATTAATATATATGGATTTTAGTAAAAAGATGAAGGGAGGAGGAAATTCAAATAATGCTAAAGTTTTAAATAGATATTCCCAGTTGAGGGAATCAACGGCTTTTTCTATGTCTAATCCGATTACAAATGTTTCTCTATCTTCTTTATTCACATAATCTATAAGAGTAAGTATCCTTTTAATATTATCATGTGTGTGCCTGTTATATAAAAATCCAGTTTGATCATTATTAATTGTCTTTGAAAGTGGGATTTTCATTCTGTTAGCTACGATTGACATGAATATTTTGTAATCATTATTCAGTAATGATATGTCTGTATGAGGAGCAAAGGTCTGATGGTTTATTATCTTTTACAATTAGTGTTATGAGAGAATATTTCCGTGAGGGTGGTATTTTTGCTTCTGACTGGACTTCTAGCAAAGTTTTATGAAAAAAGGAGATTACTGTTGAAGGGAAGAGTTTGTAAATTTCCGTAATTATACCATCTACCTGGAGCTTTGTTAGATTTACTTTCTTTCATCTTGTCAATAATTTCTTTGTAGGATATGGGTTTTTGTAGGTCTAGTTTTATGTTTTCTGGAATTTTTTTTTATATTGCTAAGGTTTGTATCTAAGTTTATTTGGCTGGTATCTAAATCTTTTTTGAAGTGTTCCATGTAATGGAACCGAAATGCTTCAAGGATGTCTCCTATGTCTGATACTTTTTCCCCTTTCTTTTCATGATATATACTACTAATGTTATTTGCTTTAGATTGTATTTTAATTTTTGTAGATAAGTTATGTAGATATCTGGAGAGGTGGTTAATGATATTATTTTAAAATTTTCCAAGGCTAGGCAAGTTTTGTGTGTTAGAATTTCATTATATTTTTTATTTAATTCCTCTATTTCTTTTTTTACTTGAAGACAATTCTGATTTTGCAAATCTAATGATTCAGATTCCCACTCTCTAACATTGTTTTTGTACCAGCTAAGGGTCTTACCAAATAAATACGCTTTTAATGAGTCCCAAACCATGACTCTACTGATTTCTATTGTATTATTAATTTCAAGAAATAATTGTAGTTCTGACAACATCCAGGGTCTGAATTCTTTAATTTTCGTGATATATGATGGAATTCTAGTTATGAGGATTAAAGGGTTAAACTCTAATTGGAGCTTTATTATCAGAGAGTCATGATCTGAGAAGGGGCATGGAACTATTGAGAAGTTGAGAATTTTTGTTTGTAAATCTTGAACTACGAATAATTTGTCTATTCTGGTTTGTGTTCCAAATCTATGGTCTTTAAGTGAAAATAATAAGGATTTATCATCTTTTACTTTAAAAGTGTCTATTAAATTAAATGAATCAATCCATTTTTTAAGGATTTTGAAATAGTTGCTAAGCAAAAAGACTTCTTGGTGGTTTCAGAAGCTTCTAAGGTGGAATTAAAGTTTCCTCCCAGTATAAGATTTCCTTTATAATTGTTGGAAATAAAATCTAGATATTTTTTAACTGTTCCTGTGCCAATTCCTGGGAACCAATATAGATTAGCTAAGGTCCATATTCTGTTATTAAATTTAATTATAACAAATACTAGTAGACCTTCTTTGTCTTTATATTTATAAATACCTTTTGGAGTGATTATGTTTTTCTTCCAGAGAACTGATACTCCTTTTGTCTTTGTTCTATAGGAGGATTGAGCTAAGACTGTATAGTCCTTAGGGTTCCAAATAAAGCTATCATTAGTTTTAAAATGCGTTTCCTGGAGAAATACTACTTGTGCCTTATTTAGATTTAAATATTTTAGTAAATTTGATCTTTTATTTGCATTATTTAATCCATTAGTATTTAATGATAAGAATGTTAAATCCATTTCAAGTTATTGTTGGAAGAAACTGTTTGCTTCTTTTTTTTTATTTTGATTATAGTAGTTATACCATATTCTCTGATAACAACAGATGTTATTTTTATGTGTGTAAACTTGGGAGTGTAATTTAATGTTCTTTCTTCTTTAAATATAAGTAGAGTAAAATTCTGGTCAGGCTTTAAAAAGTACTTCTTTGAGCATTAATTCTAAAGTATCAAATACAAGTAAATATGAATTTCCCATTAAACATGGAATGGAAGTCATTCGTAATCCAATAGATAAAGATAGATCTATTGGATTATCACTCATACCTTTAACCAACAATATCAACTGAGCTCCACATGTTAAATTATTATATGGAGAATTTTCTTAAAAGAGATATGAAATTCTATATTATTCTATTATTGTTCTATAGTATTTTATATATCAGGATGGAATGTTAGCAGTGCAAACAATTATTATGTTGACTTAGAAAATATCCAATATTTAGTTACCCTTAAGAGATCCCAAACACGTCAGATATGTCATTTTGGAAACATTAAATGCAACAGAAGAGCATACACTAAATAAGCCAACAACAAATAGATTATTACTAAAATAATTTGACTAAAAGGACTCTACAGGAGACAAGGAGTGATTACCAATGAAATATGAATTTACTGTAGATGTACCGTCTTACTTTACTTTCCCACTCTTTAGTTCACCAACTTCAACTTACAATTATGAAAAGACATGGCTTATCAGTGGTATCCTGACTCTGAGTAGAGGCGCTCTACATTCTAGTGTGCAGTGCTTTTACATATTTATAGACTTACAAAGCTAAGTCTAAGAATGAACTATGATCACCCATCCTGCATAGGGCACCTCCTGCTTCCAGAATGGGTAATCACATCAGGTCTAGAATGAATGTGAAGGTACCTATATGGTAATCAAAACTTACCTTAGGTAAGTATTAATCAAATAGTATTTAGAGCATCTTAGAGAGTCTCAGAGCAGTTAGAATACTCTTAAGATTCTCCTCCCTTGACCAAAAACAGTGATTTCCCTTCCCTTTTTTTCCCTTGCTTTAAATCAGTACTAATAAAAGAAATTTAGCAAACACAGGTAAACAGAAATAACATTCAGTAGTCCGTCTTGTACATGACTCGCAATCCATTAAACAAGTCAGTGACTAACATCACTTTAGTAAACATTATGAAGACAAATTAGAAATAATTTCCTAGCTCTTTAAATTTTCTGATAAAGCAAAAAGTTAACAATAAGCTATTTTAACTAAAAGTATAAAGCATTTCAATTTTTCCTTGCTTGCATACATTTCTACTTATATTTTAGTGCCAATAGTTGTCTTTGAAATCTGTACAATAGTTCACTTCTTCAAATCATTCATTTTTCAATTCAGGTTTTGTTTTGTCAAAACGGCAACAATATTTCAAGGGCACAATTAATATTTAGACTGTTGTTTCAAATAAATAACTTGTCAGTTGCCAATTGAGTTAGTTTAGAATGTATGGTTAGTGCAAATATAGCATGTTGCAAAAATAATATGTATTTTTTGTGTGCTCTAGAGACTGTCATATGCAAGTGACATATATAATGTAGCATATATAGAGCAAAGATAGCTTATGGATTCAGGTTGTTAAAGTAAATTATGCTCATTAATCAGGCAGTTTCATTTAAATTCACAAGTAATTTGGGGACATTTCACTTGAGTTTCCAGGAATGTGTAGTCCAATGTGAGTAAATGAGTCCACTTTTTCTCATAAACATATGTCACAATTCATTAAACTAAGCAGAGTCTAACTAACATCTGTCTAATAATCATTGTAAAGACAAAGAATAGGAATTTCCTAGCTCTATAAACTTTCTGATATCGCAAAATGTTGACAGTAAGCTATTTTAACTGGAAGACTAAAACATTTCAATACTTCCTTGTGAATATATATTTTTATTTTTACTGTAGTGTCAAGAACTGTCTTTGAAATTTATGCATTACTTCACTTCTTTCAAGTCATTCATTTATTTTGTCAAAATGTTAATAGCATTTCAAGGGCACATTTAATATTTAAACTGATATTTTAAATGAATAATCAGTTACCAAGTGAGTTTGTACAGAGTGTGAGGTAAGTGCAAAGATAACATGTTGCAAAAAGTAATATGTATCTTTTCATGTGTTCTAGAGACTGACAATTTCAAGTAACATATAAAATGTAACTTTTACAGTGCAGACAGCTTGTGAAATCAGCATGTTAAAGTGAGTTGTAGTGTCTTTCGGCTTTTCCCAGTTAGGGGTCGCCACAGCGGAACTCCGGTCCTCTAATGATTGGTAGTAGATTTTTACGTGCCGAGTTGCCAGCCCTGATGCACAACCATATTAAAGTGAGTAATACTTTTTAATCAAGTAGCTTACATTTCAGTGCGCATGTAGTTTGGGAACATTTCAGTTATGTTTCCAGGAATATGTAATCCTATGAGGATAAATCATAAAATATTTACAAATAATCCTATTATGTATTTATTTTAACTTGTTTATGTTGTTTTTCATTTTAATAACTAAACAACATTACTTTTTCTTATTATTTGTTATTTGTGAGACTAAATGCACTTCGGAGATTCACAGTGTCCTTAGAAACTGCAGCAATTGTTCACTCTTGCTATAGCAATGCAAATGGAATGTGAAGAAAGCTTCACTTCTCTTAACTAACAGTATATTTTTCCCTCCTTTTTTATGTATTAAAGAAGAAGAAGGTTTATCGGTACTTACATATTATCGCAACCACATTTTTGCGGTTGCAAAAATCGTTTTGTTGACTATGAAGGACCGCATAAAACACTGCAAGGTGTTATTCCACCTCATTACTGGTGGCTAAGAAGTATGGATTACCTTCAGGAACACAAAATCTTGATAAAGGCATCCTCCCCTTTTTGCGTGCATTACAGACACATGCTTGAAGTGTCACAGATGCTGTGTGAGTGATGAATGCGATATTTGGACCATGAGGAATGAATCCTCCAGCGAAGGAAAACACAGAAACAGGAGATATGGTTTTGGTGAACTACTACTTTTGCAGGAATGTGTACACATACTTGCAAACAGCCAGTGCAATACATAAGTTGCCATATGTAATCCTATTAAAAAGTGAGCATGGATGAGGTTGATAGACGATTGTGGTTTTGTTTTTCAAGGAATAAGTTGCCAGTACTGATTTTGTTTGTTTGTGTGATGCTGACATGTTCAGACAAAGCCAGGTAGTACTTAAGTGATTATTCATTTCAGTAGTGCTGTATAAATTTTGATTGCTCTTTGCATGTGTTTGTCTTTCTATGTGGTGCGCATTTCTCAGCAAGTGCAATTAGCACTGCCTCAAAACAGTCTTTTTTCTAGGAAAGCTGAGTCTCACGCTACATGTTTCTTAAACTAAGCAACATATTGTCTTGTACGAGTCACACTTGAATAAAGACACAGCTGTGATGGGCAAATTTCATTCTAACCGTCATTTGACTGCATTTGCTCTCAAAAGGAACATTCAGCAGATGGAGTTGGAATAACAGACATACTGGCAGTACACTACATAAACCAACAGCAGTATGTTTTTTTTTGCATTTTATTGATAACAGTTCAGAAAACAGCCTGGACTGTTAAAGAAAACACACCATGTAACATTTTAAAAACATTAAGGAACATATTTCAGGCTTGGGAACCAACCACTATTGCCGTGAAAAATGTGGTTGCAATAATACATAAGTACTGATTTATCTATGTATAGATAGTGAGTTATTAAATATATACAGACTATATTAGTATAGTAAATGGGAGAGATTTAAAAAGGGAGACAAGATGCAGTTAAAGTAAATAATGAGAAAAGAGAGAAGAGAGAAAGAAAAGAGAAAATTGAGAGAAAATACACATATACTATGTATTTTGATTTACAGTATACATATTTTATGTGCTATACAACCCTCCTTCTGTGAAAGAAAAGTACCCTATTTTACATACCTGAGGTAATGTGAAAACTCTCATGTGTCATCTATTTTCAAAAAATATAGATAAAGATTCCAGTAGTTAGTTACCTTTGTTTTAAAATTCCAAGCAGTAAAATTGGTCCTTTAAAATAATGTTAAAACAATTCATTTCATAGTAGATACTTTGAGAGATTTGGCTGTAACATTATCAGTCTTTTGCTTCTTTTTTTTTTGACATCTGTCCAGACATTTGTTTCTTTTGTTCTTTTGAGAGAAGGCGACATCCAATCCATATCCCCTGGTAAAGTAATCACATTGTTAGTTTTAATAAATGAAGAGGCTTCCTCTAAGTCAATAAAAGTCCTCATCTCATTGGCATACAGTATTCTTATCTTAGCTGGGTATGCAAGTTGTGCCTTGATGTTGTTTTGTTTCAGAAACTTTATCATTGGTCACACTTTTTTCCTTTGTTCCATTATTCTAGATGAATAGTCGTTATCAAATCTTATCAGGCTCTGTTTATATTTTAGAGGTGCCTTCCTCCAAGCAGATCTTAAAATCAGTTCCTTGTCCAAGTATGAAAGAAATTTGATAATTATTGACCTAGGAGGAGAGTTTGAGTTAGTGGCAGGTTTCCCAAGAGCTCTGTGTGCCCCTTCAATGCCAAAGGAAAGTCCTTCTTTTAAATTTAAAAAGTCAGGGATCCAACTTGATAAAAAGGAAATAATATCCTCACCTTCTGAGTTTTCATGTAATCCGAAAATCCTGATGTTATTTCTCCTCTCCCTATTTTCCAAGTCATCTAATTTATTAAGCAACCAAGTGTTTTGTTTAAGAAGCAGTTCTTTCTGTGTTTCCTCTTCCTTAAGTCTGTTTTCTATGTCATTTAGAGAAACCTCTATTCCTGTTATCCTTGTCTGGTGTTGTTGGAGCATTTCCTTGAGGGGTGTCAGCCTGTTTTTGACTGCTTGTTTTAAGATTTTCCAAGTTCTCTTTAAAATCATCCATCTTCAAAGACAACTCCTGCAGGGTAGATGCCATCTGTTGTAGTTCATTCTTTAAGGCAGCATCTTGGTGAGAATTCTTTGAATTGCTCATTTTAAAAAGTGAATATATCTCCAAGCTGTTTGACAGGAAATTATTTGCAAAACTTCACCAAAGTTTCTAATTATTTTTTCCTGTCTTATTTAACTAGTTACATGGAGGTCTAAAATACTGCTGCTTTCAGTTAGCGATTCCCAGACTTCCTTTCTTCTCAACCACCTCTCTCAGATACATGAAGCTGTTAACTGGTTCTTCTATTTTCAATTCCATCTTAATTCTCAGCATCTTCTGATTTCACCTGTTTGCTGACATTACAGCTGTCTTATCTGTACTCAGCTTCATCCCAAGTGCCTTCAACTTAGCATTCCATTCCCTCATCCTTTACTAACATTCTTGCTCAGAGTCTGCATGTAATGCTACATCATTTACATACAGCAACTCGGTTGATCCCCTCTGTCCAGTTTGCTAATGTAGTCCATCACCAGTATGAATAGCAGTGGGCTCAGAACTGATCCCTGATGTACCCCTACTCCCACCAGGAACCTATCTGTGAGACCGAACACTACTTGTAATTGAGACACAGGGCCCTTGTACATAGCCTGCACTACTTCTACCAGTGTTTTTGGGAAGTCAAACCCCAGCAGGACTGCCCAAATCAGCTTTACTGGAAACTTGTTACATGGTTTCTCCAAGTCTAGGAATGCCCAGTTGGACTCTTTCCTCATCTCTAGCTTCTTCTCAACTACCTGCCTCATTGCAAATATTGAGTCAGTTGTGCTCCATCCTGATTGAATCTGAACTGCTCAACTTCCTTCTTACTTTCTTCTATTCTGTGTATTCATTTATCAGTCTCCCATTTCAGAACTTTCATGTTGTGTGACAGGAGTCTGATACCTCTATACTGCCCAGTGTTGTGACTGTCCCCTTTGTCTTGAACACTTGACTATTATGATTATTCTCAAGTCAACTGTTGACAGTAGTTTTTAACCAACCAGTATTCCATTCTAGAGTGGTGCAGCTTTTCTATGTCCCACGTTTTCCAGTCTTATTTTTTTCTTTCTTTTGATGACTTCCTGGACTTCTGCATCCCACCACCAGCTTTCTTCATGTTCATTATTTCCATACCTGATTTGGCTGCATATCTGTTCTGTAGTCCTCACACATGCTGTTTTGAAGTGCTGCTATTCTTCTTCAACTCTGCCTATTTCCTCTTCTCCCTGAGCTGCTACAGCCCTAAGAAATTTCTTGAACTCTTGTGGTTTCTCTCCAGTCAACTTCCAGGTCTTCAGCCTTGTCTTTGTTGACCTTAGAGCCTTCTCTGACTACTGCTTTCACCTGATTGTGACAGCCAGTGGTTTATGTTGTGGGCTGACTGATTCACCGACTTTGCAGTCACTGATTCTACCCTAGTGCCCTTTCACTACTAGTGGGAAGGCTACCTGAGTTGTATATTGGCCACTCTTGTATGTGATCTTATGACTGCCACTCATGCTGAACCATGTGTTGGCCACCACAAAGCTATTTGCCAGACAGAAGTCTAGAAAGCAGTCCTCATACCCAGTTCTGTTTGTCCGAATATGTACATTCACGTCACCCATTAGCAATACTAATTCATGTTGCCCTGCTTTATCTAGTAGGTTCTGAAAATATTGTCTGAATGCACTCTTTTTCTCACTATCACAACCCTGCTCTGGGGTACGGACTGAGATTATGAATACTGCCCTATCATTAGGTTGGAGTCTGACTGCCATGAGTCTATCATTAGTTCTGATGGCATCCCGCACTATCTTCTGAAGTCTCTCCCTCACCACAATTCCCAGAACATTCTTAGTCTGTCCTCCTCCTGAGTAGTAGAGTCTACATCTGAAGTGCACTGTTGTAGATAGACATACTGTTTTTACTCTATTGAGTACATTTTTCTATACATTACTTAGAGAAAGCATGGCTTTTTTTATGCCATACTATGTCCATGACTGTCTAGTTTAATACCTCCAATAAGAGTTTAATAGATTGAAAATATATCTATTTAATGATTTTTAGAGGGAGGGTGATGCAAACATTTGTTAAGTGGGGAGGTCATTTCAATTTTTCAAATGATAGGGGGGTGTTGAGGGACAGCAATAAGAGCAAACAATTAAGAAATTATATTCTCTGCCTACACCTCTGGCCAGCTGTCTGATTTTCTGCCCTTTTATCTTGTCTCCTGAATACACAGGATGTCTAGACTCTTCCTTACCATCATGTCATCCACTTCCAAACTCCATCTTGTCAGTGAACCTACACTTATTATACAGCTAAATATACTCTAGAATCATTTGCAGTGGATGACTTGATAAATGCATAATAAAAAAGATGAACAGAAATTATATTGTGGTCGATGTCTGGATAAACTTTCAGAATGCAGTGAATACCTTAATGGAGAATAATGAATCTGTAATAATGTTATTTTTAAAATCAGTTGTTAAGGAGTTCAAGTGGTTATTCAGTGTTGAATATACACGGAAAATACTGGAGAGCGTATTTTGGGCACTGATACTCCAGGATTCAGTATTACGACTGAAAAGCTTTCTTTAATATCTCAATGGGTAATGTTTCATTAAATTTTCTTGTATTCCCTTCCTGACAATTTCCAAATACCAAAGCAGTTCAGGGTGTGTTTTCCTTGTTAGTCTGTCTCTGTTTTAATTCATCTGGGTTCTTCAGTTCATTCACTGAGAATGTCATATGTCTGGCTGGAGCAGGATGACTTGTGCTGTTTACATTCTTTATCTTCAATGTGGCAAGCTGCCATTTTGTTGTTATTGAAATAATGTCTTTACCACGTCTAAACAGATTTTGTAATTCATCTTCAGACGTGTTTTTCTTTACCTGACATAACATTGTTTTGCCACAGCAAATGAGCAGTTGTCAGTTTGTGGGCAGCACAAAAAAATGATGGTGCATCAACATGCCAAAGCAGAAAGACTCATGCTGGTCAAATATTGCACTTCAACCAGCTGGAGAAATGTAAGCAACTTGAACAGGAAAGGCTTTTTTATGTTCAGCACAAAAAATATATTAAAGCCTGTAAATTACTTCCAAAAGTCAGAAACAAATGCAAAGGCATTTAGTGCACAGGATTAAGGCTTTGAACTGTTAATAAAATGGGTCCTGTATATATGACACATGGTTTATTTAGTGCACAGGATTAAGGCTTTGCACTGTTAATGAGCTGGGTCCTGTATATATGACACATGGTTTATTTAGTGCACAGGATCAAGGCTTTGAACTGTTAATGAGCTGGGTCCTGTATATATGACACATGGTTTATTTAGTGCACAGGATTAAGGCTTTGAACTGTTAATGAGCTGGGTCCTGTACATATGACACATGGTTTAATTAGTGCACAGGATTAAGGTTTTGCACTGTTAATGAGCTGGGTCCTGTATATATGACACATGGTTTATTTAGTGCACAGGATTAAGGCTTTGCACTGTTAATGAGCTGGGTCCTGTATATATGACACATGGTTTATTTAGTACACAGGATTAAGGCTTTGCACTGTTAATGAGCTGGGTCCTGTATATATGACACATGGTTTAATTAGTGCACAGGATTAAGGCTTTGCAGTGTTAATGAGCTGGGTCCTGTATATATGACACATGGTTTATTTAGTGCACAGGATTAAGGCTTTGCACTGTTAATGAGCTGGGTCCTGTATATATGACACATGGTTTATTTAGTACACAGGATTAAGGCTTTGCACTGTTAATGAGCTGGGTCCTGTATATATGACACATGGTTTATTTAGTGCACAGGATTAAGGCTTTGCACTGTTAATGAGCTGGGTCCTGTATATATGACACATGGTTTATTTAGTGCACAGGATTAAGGCTTTGAACTGTTAATGAGCTGGGTCCTGTATATATGACACATGATTTATTTAGTACACAGGATTAAGGCTTTGCACTGTTAATGAGCTGGGTCCTGTATATATGACACATGATTTATTTAGTACACAGGATTAAGGCTTTGCACTGTTAATGAGCTGGGTCCTGTATATATGACACATGGTTTATTTAGTGCACAGGATTAAGGCTTTGAACTGTTAATGAGCTGGGTCCTGTACATATGACACATGGTTTAATTAGTGCACAGGATTAAGGCTTTGCACTGTTAATGAGCTGGGTCCTGTACATATGACACATGGTTTATTTAGTGCACAGGATTAAGGCTTTTAACTGTTAATGAGCTGGGTCTTGTATATATGATGCATGGTTTATTTAGTGCACAGGATTAAGGCTTTGCACTGTTAATGAGCTGGGTCCTGTATATATGACACATGGTTTAATTAGTGCACAGGATTAAGGCTTTGCACTGTTAATGAGCTGGGTCTTGTATATATGATGCATGGTTTATTTAGTGCACAGGATTAAGGCTTTGAACTGTTAATGAGCTGGGTCCTGTATATATGACACATGGTTTAATTAGTGCACAGGATTAAGGCTTTGCACTGTTAATGAGCTGGGTCTTGTATATATGATGCATGGTTTATTTAGTGCACAGGATTAAGGCTTTGAACTGTTAATGAGCTGGGTCCTGTATATATGACACATGGTTTATTTAGTGCACAGGATTAAGGCTTTGAACTGTTAATGAGCTGGGTCCTGTATATATGACACATAGTTTAATTAGTGCACAGGATTAAGGCTTTGCACTGTTAATGAGCTGGGTCCTGTATATATGACACACGGGTTATTTAGTGCACAGGATTAAGGCTTTGCACTGTTAATGAGCTGGGTCCTGCATATATGACACATGGTTTAATTAGTGCACAGGATTAAGGCTTTGCACTGTTAATGAGCTGGGTCCTGCATATATGACACATGGTATATTTAGTGCACAGGATTAAGGCTTTGCACTGTTAATGAGCTGGGTCCTGTATATATGACACATGATTTATTTAGTACACAGGATTAAGCCTTTGCACTGTTAATGAGCTGGGTCCTGCATATATGACACATGGTTTATTTAGCACACAGGATTAAGGCTTTGCACTGTTAATGAGCTGGGTCCTGTATATATGACACATGGTTTATTTAGTGCACAGGATTAAGGCTTTGCACTGTTAATGAGCTGGGTCCTGTATATATGACACATGGTTTATTTAGTACACAGGATTAAGGCTTTGCACTGTTAATGAGCTGGGTCCTGTATATATGACACATAGTTTATTTAGTGCACAGGATTAAGGCTTTGCACTGTTAATGAGCTGGGTCCTGTATATATGACACATGGTTTAATTAGTGCACAGGATTATGGCTTTGCACTGTTAATGAGCTGGGTCCTGTATATATGACACATGGTTTATTTAGTGCACAGGATTAAGGCTTTGCACTGTTAATGAGCTGGGTCCTGTATATATGACACATGGTTTATTTAGTGCACAGGATTAAGGCTTTGCACTGTTAATGAGCTGGGTCCTGCATATATGACACATGGTTTAATTAGTGCACAGGATTAAGGCTTTGCACTGTTAATGTGCTGGGTCCTGTATATTTGACACATGGTTTAATTAGTGCACAGGATTAAGGCTTTGCACTGTTAATGAGCTGGGTCCTGTATATATGACACATGGTTTATTTAGTACACAGGATTAAGGCTTTGCACTGTTAATGAGCTGGGTCCTGTATATATGACACATGGTTTATTTAGTACACAGGATTAAGGCTTTGCACTGTTAATGACCTGGGTCCTGTATATATGACACATGGTTTAATTAGTGCACAGGATTAAGGCTTTGCACTGTTAATGAGCTGGGTCCTGTATATATGACACATGGTTTATTTAGTACACAGGATTAAGGCTTTGCACTGTTAATGAGCTGGGTCCTGTATATATGACACATGGTTTAATTAGTGCACAGGATTAAGGCTTTGCACTGTTAATGAGCTGGGTCCTGTATATATGACACATGGTTTAATTAGTGCACAGGATTAAGGCTTTGCACTGTTAATGAGCTGGGTCCTGCATATATGACACATGGTTTATTTAGTGCACAGGATTAAGGCTTTGCACTGTTAATGAGCTGGGTCCTGTATATATGACACATGGTTTATTTAGTACACAGGATTAAGGCTTTGCACTGTTAATGAGCTGGGTCCTGTATATATGACACATAGTTTATTTAGTGCACAGGATTAAGGCTTTGCACTGTTAATGAGCTGGGTCCTGTATATATGACACATGGTTTAATTAGTGCACAGGATTAAGGCTTTGCACTGTTAATGAGCTGGGTCCTGCATATATGACACATGGTTTATTTAGTGCACAGGATTAAGGCTTTGCACTGTTAATGAGCTGGGTCCTGCATATATGACACATGGTTTATTTAGCGCACAGGATTAAGGCTTTGCACTGTTAATGAGCTGGGTCCTGTATATATGACACATGGTTTAATTAGTGCACAGGATTAAGGCTTTGCAGTGTTAATGAGCTGGGTCCTGCATATATGACACATGGTTTATTTAGTGCACAGGATTAAGGCTTTGCACTGTTAATGTGCTGGGTCCTGTATATTTGACACATGGTTTAATTAGTGCACAGGATTAAGGCTTTGCACTGTTAATGAGCTGGGTCCTGTATATATGACACATGGTTTATTTAGTACACAGGATTAAGGCTTTGCACTGTTAATGAGCTGGGTCCTGTATATATGACACATGGTTTATTTAGTACACAGGATTAAGGCTTTGCACTGTTAATGACCTGGGTCCTGTATATATGACACATGGTTTAATTAGTGCACAGGATTAAGGCTTTGCACTGTTAATGAGCTGGGTCCTGTATATATGACACATGGTTTATTTAGTACACAGGATTAAGGCTTTGCACTGTTAATGAGCTGGGTCCTGTATATATGACACATGGTTTAATTAGTGCACAGGATTAAGGCTTTGCACTGTTAATGAGCTGGGTCCTGTATATATGACACATGGTTTAATTAGTGCACAGGATTAAGGCTTTGCACTGTTAATGAGCTGGGTCCTGCATATATGACACATGGTTTATTTAGTGCACAGGATTAAGGCTTTGCACTGTTAATGAGCTGGGTCCTGTATATATGACACATGGTTTATTTAGTACACAGGATTAAGGCTTTGCACTGTTAATGAGCTGGGTCCTGTATATATGACACATAGTTTATTTAGTGCACAGGATTAAGGCTTTGCACTGTTAATGAGCTGGGTCCTGTATATATGACACATGGTTTAATTAGTGCACAGGATTATGGCTTTGCACTGTTAATGAGCTGGGTCCTGCATATATGACACATGGTTTATTTAGTGCACAGGATTAAGGCTTTGCACTGTTAATGAGCTGGGTCCTGTATATATGACACATGGTTTATTTAGTGCACAGGATTAAGGCTTTGCACTGCTAATGATCTGGGTCCTGCATATATGACACATGGTTTATTTAGTGCACAGGATTAAGGCTTTGCACTGTTAATGAGCTGGGTCCTGCATATATGACACATGGTTTATTTAGTGCACAGGATTAAGGCTTTGCACTGTTAATGAGCTGGGTCCTGTATATATGACACATGGTTTATTTAGCGCACAGGATTAAGACTTTGCACTGTTAATGAGCTGGGTCCTGTATATATGACACATAGTTTATTTAATGCACAGGATTAAGGCTTTGCACTGTTAATGAGCTGGGTCCTGTATATATGACACATGGTTTAATTAGTGCACAGGATTAAGGCTTTGCACTGTTAATGAGCTGGGTCCTGCATATATGACACATGGTTTATTTAGTGCACAGGATTAAGGCTTTGCACTGTTAATGAGCTGGGTCCTGCATATATGACACATGGTTTATTTAGTGCACAGGATTAAGGCTTTGCACTGTTAATGAGCTGGGTCCTGCATATATGACACATGGTTTATTTAGCGCACAGGATTAAGGCTTTGCACTGTTAATGAGCTGGGTCCTGCATATATGACACATGGTTTAATTAGTGCACAGGATTAAGGCTTTGCAGTGTTAATGAGCTGGGTCCTGCATATATGACACATGGTTTATTTAGTGCACAGGATTAAGGCTTTGCACTGATAATGAGCTGGGTCCTGTATATATGACACATGGTTTATTTAGTACACAGGATTAAGGCTTTGCACTGTTAATGAGCTGGGTCCTGTATATATGACACATAGTTTATTTAGTGCACAGGATTAAGGCTTTGCACTGTTAATGAGCTGGGTCCTGTATATATGACACATGGTTTATTTAGTGCACAGGATTAAGGTTTTGCACTGTTAATGAGCTGGGTCCTGTATATATGACACATGGTTTAATTAGTGCACAGGATTAAGGCTTTGCACTGTTAATGAGCTGGGTCCTGCATATATGACACATGGTTTATTTAGTGCACAGGATTAAGGCTTTGCACTGTTAATGAGCTGGGTCCTGTATATATGACACATGATTTATTTAGTGCACAGGATTAAGGCTTTGCACTGTTAATGAGCTGCGTCCTGCATATATGACACATGGTTTATTTAGCGCACAGGATTAAGGCTTTGCACTGTTAATGAGCTGGGTCCTGTATATATGACACATGGTTTAATTAGTGCACAGGATTAAGGCTTTGCACTGTTAATGAGCTGGGTCCTGCATATATGACACATGGTTTATTTAGTGCACAGGATTAAGGCTTTGCACTGTTAATGAGCTGGGTCCTGTATATATGACACATGGTTTATTTAGCGCACAGGATTAAGGCTTTGCACTGTTAATGAGCTGAGTCCTGCATATATGACACATGGTTTATTTAGCGCACAGGATTAAGGCTTTGCACTGTTAATGAGCTGGGTCCTGTATATATGACACATGGTTTAATTAGTGCACAGGATTAAGGCTTTGCACTGTTAATGAGCTGGGTCCTGCATATATGACACATGGTTTATTTAGTACACAGGATTAAGGCTTTGCACTGTTAATGAGCTGGGTCCTGTATATATGACACATGGTTTATTTAGTACACAGGATTAAGGCTTTGCACTGTTAATGAGCTGGGTCCTGTATATATGACACATGGTTTATTTAGCGCACAGGATTAAGGCTTTGCACTGTTAATGAGCTGGGTCCTGTATATATGACACATGGTTTATTTAGTGCACAGGATTAAGGCTTTGCACTGTTAATGAGCTGGGTCCTGCATATATGACACATGGTTTATTTAGTACACAGGATTAAGGCTTTGCACTGTTAATGAGCTGGGTCCTGCATATATGACACATGGTTTATTTAGCGCACAGGATTAAGGCTTTGCACTGTTAATGAGCTGGGTCCTGTATATATGACACATGGTTTAATTAGTGCACAGGATTAAGGCTTTGCACTGTTAATGAGCTGGGTCCTGCATATATGACACATGGTTTATTTAGTGCACAGGATTAAGGCTTTGCACTGTTAATGAGCTGGGTCCTGCATATATGACACATGGTTTATTTAGTGCACAGGATTAAGGCTTTGCACTGTTAATGACCTGGGTCCTGTATATATGACACATGGTTTATTTAGTGCACAGGATTAAGGCTTTGCACTGTTAATGAGCTGGGTCCTGCATATATGACACATGGTTTATTTAGTGCACAGGATTAAGGTTTTGCACTGTTAATGAGCTGGGTCCTGCATATATGACACATGGTTTATTTAGTGCACAGGATTAAGGCTTTGCACTGTTAATGAGCTGGGTCCTGTATATATGACACATGGTTTATTTAGTGCACAGGATTAAGGCTTTGCACTGTTAATAAACTGGGTCCTGCATATATGACACATGGTTTAATTAGTGCACAGGATTAAGGCTTTGCACTGTTAATGAGCTGGGTCCTGTATATATGATACATGGTTTATTTAGTGCACAGGATTAAGGCTTTGCACTGTTAATGAGCTGGGTCCTGTATATATGACACATGGTTTATTTAGTACACAGGATTAAGGCTTTGCACTGTTAATGAGCTGGGTCCTGTATATATGACACATAGTTTATTTAGTGCACAGGATTAAGGCTTTGCACTGTTAATGAGCTGGGTCCTGTATATATGACACATGGTTTATTTAGTACACAGGATTAAGGCTTTGCACTGTTAATAAGCTGGGTCCTGCATATATGACACATGGTTTAATTAGTGCACAGGATTAAGGCTTTGCACTGTTAATGAGCTGGGTCCTGTATATATGACACATGGTTTATTTAGTGCACAGGATTAAGGCTTTGCACTGTTAATGAGCTGGGTCCTGTATATATGACACATGGTTTAATTCCTTCATTCTCTAGTTGCCTGCTGTGTGACCTTAAGTAAGGCACTTATAGATGGTGCTCCTAGGTCTCCCCTGGAAATGGACACGTGCCCACTGGGCTTACCTGGTTAACAAATATATAAAATAAAAACATAAAAACTGCTGAGAAACAATTTCATAGATATGAATACAAACGTACTAATAAGACTTGCATTCATCAGTTTGGACTCCAAAAAATTTAAAAAATTACTCACGAACTTCAAGCTGCTTCTTTCTACCAGCCTGCTTATTATATGTAGTATAAGGTTGAATTTTATAAGGATATCACTTGAAAGTGATGGAAATTTTTAAAATTACTAGCTACTGTATTACAGAGGTTTATGTACTCTAACTTGTTCGTGTTATGCATTTGGTTGTGAATAGTATATAGAGTTTGCATATGTTATTTCTGCTCCAGTTTTGCTGTTTGACATAAATATACAGATGTTTATTACTTTTCTAATGTTACTATTGCAATACTGCACCTTTTATAATAAAAGAATTTTGACAAAAAGACATTGTGCAGTGTAAGGATTTAGCCCAAAGCACATACTGCATAAATACATTTGCATATGTATACGCATACCTAATTAACTGAAAGAATAAATTACTGCACTACAAATGGGTTGCTTGGAATAATTAATAACTTGCTTATGTGTGTGGCTTCAAGGTTTAATCAAAATCTAACTCTTCAAATCCCTCTCCCAACAACATCATACTTAATTCCTCACAGGGTATGAGAAAACAAGGAATGCAATGCTGAACACATGGGTAGATAGACTTTATTCCACTATTGTAACTAATCCACACAGGCACTGCTGAGAATTTAGATTTGTGCTGCTTCTATAATATCACTATATTGCTGTCTATTCTGTAAATTATCACAATGCCTTTCCAACACAGTGAATGTAATGACATACAGCTCATATTTGTTAATGTGAAAGATGCAGCAAAATTCCAAAAGTGAGGCAGAACTAAAAAGGAAATCCTTTGGAAGATTAGAAACTTACACCTCAGTCTTCAGTCTGGAACTGGCATGCAAATGAGTGATCATTTTCATATAGGCCAGTATTCACTGAAGATGGTGTTAAGCATCCTGGTCACTCACTGGAACAATCTACAGCAATGGACACAGTAGGGAGAAGTATTGGATGGGTTATGATAACTTACATAATAGTCAAAAAGTAAATAACATGTACTACTGGAAAACTTGAAAACATGCTCTGTGTTTACAAATTAACCTGTGCTGTTCTATGGTAGTAATTGCACTCCACTGAGTATGCATTGTTCAGCAATACTTTACAACCAAGATAGTGTAACTGCAGTAACGTTACTGGTACTACTTTTCCCAAGCCTACTATAGCTAACAAGAAAATATTACAACCACAACATCAACAGCAAAAAAAAAAAAAATATTCAGGCAATAATCTCAAACTATCCAACAATGTTTGTGACCGGAAAGACAGGGAAGAAATGCTGAATGTTATTTTAAAGGACTTGTAAGACAGCCAGCAGGAAAGAATGAAACCAGAAAGAAATAAAATGAGGAGGTTAAGCAGATGGTGGACATCTGAGGCAAGACATCTTCCCTTGCCTGATAAACTGTTCTTCTTTTGCTTTCTTTGTGCCAAAATAGACAGCCAAGTGGACATCAAGTGTTCCTAACCACAAAAATAATTCATTTACAAAAGGCCTGCCCCGTGACAAAGCAATGTTTTGTCATATTAATTCACTTTTCCAGCAGTCTGACCCTGAAAGAGACAGTGTGGTTTATGTTAAAGAGAAAAAAAAAGGAAACATCTCCAATATATGTAAGCTGTAATGTTGGAGGCACACTTTTCCTGACTTGTATCCAGCTAATAAATAGTTATTTTTTCTGCGGTTCAGAAACTAACACAAAAAATAGAAACACACTTTGTTTCTAGTTGGTTTCTAGAGGAGATAACTTTTTACAAAGTAGTAACCTGCTGATGTATCTATCTTACTCAAGATTTAATACATTTACTACCATGCCAAAACCAATGAGGAAGCAGATAGTAATTTCCATGTACTTGTGGTGAGATCAAGAAATGCAAAATAAATATATTTACTATTGATTCAGTGGTGGATGCCAAATGAGTCCATGAGATGTACAACATTAAAATTGTACCAACTATCAAGTAAAAAAGGAAAATGTGCCCTCTACCCTTGCTCTCCGAAATCCAAGAATCCAAGTTATGACTTATGGACAGTGAAAATCTATGTGCAACTGGAAGGAACAGATTATACCTCTGAAACTGTAAAATCTCACACAAGTCTCACTTTTCTGAGGTGCAGTCATCTCAAAAATAGTTGGAGTAGTGGCTGAGCGTCAGTGGAGAGTACAGGGCAGCCTTGAAAGTGTTATAGTAAGGCTTGGAATTTACTGTTCTGGGGTAGAATTGCAGTTTGATTTCTGAAGTATCAAGAGTCACAGTATCAGATTTCAACCTTCGAGTAGAGAGACGTTTTCAGAATTACTTGAGCTTAAGCACTGTGAAAAAAATAAGTCTGACAGAATCACATTGACCAAAGTAAGCAAAGGAGTGTTGTACTTTAAAATATTATTATAGGAAAAAGCAGAAGATTACATATCAAAGTGAATAAATGTTGCTCATAAAGAAGAGATACTAATCTTGAATGAATACTTTCAGATTACAGATGATTCCTCTTATTAGTTTGAGGAATTTGTATGCCACAACTGCCACATCACATCTGCTGAGAGGCTACCTTTTTTTCCACCACAGCTGTAACAACTCATTGTCTAATATCTCAAATGAGAAGCAGTATTCAGATTTCTGTCTCTGTTTAAGTATGGTATGGCAAACTAAGTATAACTGAAAAAAAGGCTTCTGGCAACAACTGCCATGCATTTCTATGAAGATTCAATATGATGATTTGAGGCCAAATGGGAGAAACTAGAACCAGAAATGATTTCCTATCCACTGAAAGTAAAAGTCTAGAGATCCTGCATGTACAGCTATTTCCATCCATCCATCCTCAACCCCTTTTTCCCATGGGGTCGGGGGTGGCTAGCCCTGTTGCAGTAGTTCATTCATACCACTAACAGGCACAGACTCTCACCTACGGCCAATTTAGATTGTCCAATCCACCTACTGCATGTCTTTAGAATGTGGGAGGAAACTGGAGGAAACCTGTGCCACCAAAGGGAGGATATGCAGACTCCACACAGAAGGCACCCCAGCCGAGAACTGAACCAGAGAACCTGTTGCTGTGAGCTGACAACCCTAACTGCCACACCACCACAGCCACCCAGTAAAGCTAATTATTCCAGCAAAAAAGTAAAACACTGACTGAAGAACAATTCTGCAAACAATAGAAAGATTTATGTCACAGGGATCCAAAACAACTTGAAGTCTATGACCTTTTTCAGACCAACAGAATTTGAGTGGAAAACTTGACACCAAAAGTCTTTTTGAATATACTACCTTTTTTTAATTATGTGTTAGAACTCCATGCTCACTTGGCTGATTAGGTGAGGTATCCAGAAGGCAGAATGTGTTTGTAGACTGATGAATAAAATTGCCAGGCACGATCTTAAAATAATCATGTTTCTTATTCATCACTGTTAAGGTTGAACCAGGTGGGGTGTGAATGGAAAGTTCTTCCTCTAGATATGAACGGCTTGGGACTCGGACTGATGATACCTTATTTGAAATGGGTAATCTCTTTCAGCCTGATGCTGCTCAGAGTAATGACATCAAACAAAACCACACCTTTACAGTTGTTGGTCTGCAGACCCATACTGGCCTTGCCGCTGTTATCTTTACTGGCTTCTGTAAAATTACCTTTTAGAAAACTGTTTGGGAGGATAACAGAATGACCCAGATGACAAAAAGGTCTTGTTTTTTACTCTATTTTTCATTTCTTCCAGCTATTGGTGCCATTTGGACTCAAGAGTATGGGGTCCTAAAAAGGGAAAGAAAAAAGTACACAGTGACATCTTTTTGAAGATACTATAACACAGACAGGTGAGAAGTAACGCAGTTAATGAGGGAGCAAATTGGAAAAGAAGTGGCAACCTAAGGATTCCAGGTGACTCAGATTTGATCAAGTAGAAGACAAATTAAAACTGTATATTTTTCAAGGATATTGCAATAACAGTACACTACGTGCATTAAAAATTCACTTTCTTTGTTGCTAAGGTTGAGTACACAAAAAATCTGCTTTAAGATTAGTGGGAGAAGAGTGTAATCCTCTAAAGTATGAAACAGTGCCCACTTTTTGGCACTGGAGCTGCAGTACCCAAATGAGTCTAGATAGGCTTTACAAAGTCATTAAATGTAGGAAGCATGAAGGACCACCCACAGGGTTTGCTCAGGTATCCCATCTTACCTCTCACTTCCTTCCTTGAGAAGAAAGATCTCTTCAAGAGGGAATACAACAAAAGGGAAAAAATTATGGCAAAAATCAGGAAGGGTAATTCCCATAAACAGAAAAAACTCTCTCATTAAACATAAAAGGATCACAGAATCATAGGAAGTTACTAGGCTAGATGCCCTTACAAGCCTAGCCAAGAATTAGCCCATGTTCTGACAAGTCAGCGCCAGATGCCCCTGTCCAGCAGGGAAACAGGTGGAATCCCAGGGGTGTAGTTTCTGTTCCCCATCCAGTTATCCAGGTTGCACTTAAAAAGGGTTATTGAGATACTCTAAAACCAAACAACGATGGTAAAGCAAGCTTAATAAGACCAAAACCAAAGTATAAAGCCTGCTAGGAAATCCAAATGAAGGACTGAAACTGGAACAACTCCTTTATTCAAAGCGAGTACAAACTAGTGAATGTGAAGCCACAAGAACTGTAGAACAAAAACATTAACGCCACAGAAATTGCATACGTTTTCGACCCTAATACAAACAGGTCTTCTTCAGAAAAATTAAACACCATTCATAAAGTGCCTTTTATACAGCCACCCCCATTTCAAAACCATTAATCAACCAATTAAAATCTCACTGTCGTTAATTAATAAGAAGACAACTCCTGAAATTTAAAACAAATCCTCTCAAATACAAAACCAATAATGCATTCCATATACAACCCAAGTAAATTTGTTCATCATGATTGTTAAATAACATAAACAATACATAAAATTTAATAATAATTACTATTTAACAATGATTTAAATCATATTCATTTATATAGCTAAAATGTTATTCAACAATGCCCTCCTGTGGTGAAATTGTAAAACTTCACAGTTTAGCTGACCTAAGCTTTAACACTGAAGACATGGAAAGTGTATCATTAAGGCCTGGAAATTTTGTAGAGTCCAAAGTTATTTGCCAAAATAATTCTTTATATTCTAGTTTGGCCTCCCACATTCCACCCCTAATCTCTTTAGGGACTATTTCCAAAACAAAACAAAAAAACTGAAAGACGCTTGAGGACACTTTAAAGAGTGTCTATATAATGCATTTTTATTATATTGTCTCCTAACTTCGTATAAATGCTCATAAATGCGATTTTTCAGTTTTCTTTCAGTCTTCCCCACATAAAAGGAGCTGCAGACGCTGCACGTAGCAATGTACACAACTCCTTGGGTATTACAGTTAGAAAAAGTATCACTAACAATATTTCTATCCCTTGAAGGGATGGTAATGTGGGTTTGATTAAGAATATAGGCACATTGTATACAAGTTCCACATTTAAAAGTTCCAAACCTTTTTAAAGAACCTTTTAATTTATTTGGTCCATTAAACTCAAATAGCTGTTTAAAATTCTGGTCTTTCCTGTAAATAAACTTCAAAGGTTTATTCTTAAAAATATCTAAATCAGAAAACTCAATGAATTTGTGCCATTCCTTTGTGATAACGTCTCTGATAACACCTGAATCTCCTGAGTAGTCGAAAACAAAAGCTTCATTAAAATTTTCGTTAAAATTATCAGTTCCCTTGTTTAATAAAACTGGAGAACCGTTGTTGGACAAAACTTGTTCTAAAATGGGACAGAATCGGTCACTTCTCCCCTGGACCACTACATCTAAGCTCTGTTGCAGTAAACATTCAGGGTATCCCCTTTCCCTGAACATATGCAAAACTTTTTTACTTTCTGTAAAAAAATCATCATCACTGGATGTCATCCTGCTAACGCGAACTAGTTGACCTTTTACTAAATTCATTTTCTGAAAAAATGGATGGGCACTTTTGAAATGAAGATATGAATTGGAAAAGGTCGCCTTGCGAAAGATGTTAGATGAAAAACCTTGATTAGATTTGGTAAGAGTAACATCTAAATATGTAAGCACATTAGGATTGTAATTATAAGTAAAATCCAAAAATGTGGTGGTACCTTTAATGTATTCCAAGAATTCCATAAAAGTGTCATAGGTACCTTTCCAAAAAATAACTATATTGTCCAAGAATCTTTTATATAAGCACCAATGTTGTGCAAAAGGGCTCCCAAGGACGTATAGTTCTTCCCACCTAGACAAAATAATATTTGCATACGTGGGGGCACATTTGTTTGAAACATTCCCCTTGAAAAACATAAAATTGTTGTTGAGTATAATCTCCATGAACAATAAACAATTATTAAAATCATCATTAGAGAATAGTTTACTATCCCTCATGCTCTCTTCCAACCATTGGAGACCTTTATCATGGGGAATGGAATCAAACAGGTCCACCACATCTAAAGTAACAAACACTAAATCTGAGGAAAACAATTTTTGTTCAACACACCTAAGAAAATCCCAAGAATCCTTCAGTGAGGTAACACCCTCATAAGAAAGTTGTTTAAGTTTCTCGTCCACAAATTTTGCGAGTGGCATGGTGACCGACCCTTCTTAAGAAACAATAACCCGCAAAGGCAGGTCAGTCTGATCTTTGTGTACTTTGGGTATACCAAATACTGAAGGAACTCTGGGATGCTTGTTTGATAAAAAAATGAAACTCTCATGATTAATAGAACCCTCCAAAAGTAAATCATTAAGTAATAAACTAATTTTTGAGTTAGATATGTTGACTTCATTGATAGAAGCTCTGGAATATTTTTTAGTATCATATAGTAGATCTTTCATTTTGGACTCAAATAATATAATCCATCAAAACCGTTCCGCCCCCTTTATCAGGGTGCATAATCCTAATGTTAATGTTGCTCCTAAGTTCATTGAACACCGTCCTTTCATCCAATGTTAAATTAGAATAAATCTTATGCTGGACTACTGTGTTCCTAATTTCCCTTTCCAAAACATTTTCCAAATTTTTCAACTGCGGGTGTAATGGTGGGTTGAAAGTACTTTTTTTCTTTAAAGAATTGCCAACTAATAAACCCTGTGGGTTACCCTGGAAAATTAATGCCAAATTAATTTTCCTTAAAAACAGTTTAACATCCACTGTTACCTTAGGTAAACTAGCTTTACGCAAGGGAATGAAATTAAAACCCTTGGAAAATAAATTGAAATGTGCAACCGTCAATTCCATGTTAGTATAGTTGAAAATGTTGTAGCCATTACGTTGAAAAATGTGCCCTTGTTGAACTATAGGAAGGTCTGTAGTGTTATTTATCTCTGATTCCATCTGCGGTTGTAAGGATGGTAGCGGACAGGATTCTGGTTGCGAATCCTGTCCTATCTCCTTAAAGGGGGCGTTTGTACAGAAGGAGGATATTGTTCCTGCCCTTCAAAATCATCTTGTCTTCCATCGTCAGGTTCATGAAAAGTGTGTACATAACCTTTCTGATGACCTCTAATACCTGGACCACCAGAGGAATGTAAAGGCTTTGGTAAAGGGTAGGCATTGCCTTCCCTATAGTCCCTTAAATCCCTCTCCAGTTTAGTTTCTTTCCTCTTCATGTTGTTTATACACTTAGTCTCAATATCAGGAAAAATATCAAAATATATTTTCTTCTCAGCTTCAATAGTAAAAACCAAATCATTAGTAATATTTTTGTTAATAGTTTCTATTTCTTCTAATAGAGAAGTCCTAATGCATTCGTTTTCATTAATAATAGCATCAACCACATCTAATCCACATTTATCAAAGATTTTTGTTAAATTAGAGTGGAATTCTGAACCATGAACCACATTATTAGGGAACTTCACAATCCGAAGTCCCTTAGGCACAATTTGTTTCTCAAGACATTTCCTGAGAAACGTACAATCGCATCCTAAGCGCTTGTATTTCTCAACAAGATAATACAAGTCATCACAATTTTCTCTATAAGTTTTAACTACTTGTCCCTTCGATCTAGTTACTCTGCTCGAACCATAAATGGGAAAGTCTTTGTCCAAAAAGGCTTTAAAACCTTGAGTAGATAAAAACAGAAGAAAAGTCACCTTGGTTTCCAATAGGGCGTTCCGTTTGCCCACGAGCCAAGGTTCACACCAGCAAGTGGCTGCACTTGTTGCAGCTGTGCTAATGTGGCAATCATCTAGAGCCAAGGTTCACATCAGCAAGTGGCTACACTTGTTGCATCTGTGCTAATGTGGCAATCATCTAGAGCCAAGGTTCACATCAGCAAGTGGCTGCACTTGTTGCATCTGTGCTAATGTGGCAATCATCTAGAGCCAAGGTTCACATCAGCAAGTGGCTGCACTTGTTGCAGCTCTGCTTCTTTACCATCACTCATACACACCCTCACACCCTCACATCTATGGCCAATTTAGAGTATCCAATCTATCTACTGCATGTCACTGGGGTGGGGGAGGAAACTGGAACATCTGGAGGAAACCCAAATGACCACAGGGATGACATGCAGACTCTGCACTGAAGGCATCCTAGCCTAGAATCAAACCAAAGAAGCTCTTGTTGTGAGGCAACAATGCTATCCGATGTGCCACTGTGCCCATATTTTTGTTTTTTCCCCCTGCTTCATCCAACAGACATGCCACTGGTGCTCCTCCAAATTATCTTAGGTGTGTGTCTGTGGGTGGGTGTGTTTGTGTGTTACAGTAAATAGTGCCAAATTACAAGAGTAGTTTCTTTGTTTTGCATCCACAGAATGCCAGAAAAGGCTTTAGCTGCTGCTGATCCTGAACTGGATTAAGCACACAAGCAAATGAATAATTACTGTAAATCTGGCATCTTGTATGTTTGTTCAGTATACCAAACTAGATTTTCATTTTCGTTTGTTACTGTACTGGTTATGCTTTTGTTTTGAAGAGATTTATATTTTAATTATGTTTCTATACTGTTGAGTGTTTCTGCAGTCTATACATGGGCACCTGTCTTTTAACTTGGTTGTGTGGCCAGATATTGTTCTAAGACCTGTTTAAAATTTACTGACAGTATGAATGCTTCTTTTTGTCTTCAGATTTTATTCTAAATCTGATATAATATAGTTACCACAGACTAGCTAGCTACTTGATTACCATTAAATTGTTGGGTCAAGATCATTGCAATCATACTGCCCCAGCTAAATCATACCAATTACCTTGTAGTACCTGCATAACTGGTTCAGCATAATTAATGAGAAATGACACACACCACACAACTGTCCTGGTATAATTCTAAAAAGTTATGCATGCGTCAGTACAATCACTGAACCGACATACTTTAACAGTATTTTTTATGATACTTGTTCTTCCTTGTGTTGTGTAATGTCAACGTCAAGGGTCCCTGACAGGTAGAGATACAGAAAAACACACACACACTAAAGATTTACAAACACTTGAATGACAGAGTACAAAGGAATTCAGTCCATTTTTTACTTCTGCCACCTCAGCCAACATTTTCTAAATATGCATGACCATACACAAATAGAACTTTGTTTTCTTATTCTGTATGCCATGTTCATTTTATTAAGTTATACTGTGCACTCTAAAACAACTATCTTGCCCATAACCTGTGTGATCCTTAAGAGTAGACAGACCATGTTGCTAGTATTAGAAATGATCTGCTGTGGAATAGCAATGATAAACTTCAGTGCTTTTTGTTACTCTACATCAATTAATACTTATCGAGGGTATGAGGTGTGGCAGCATTTAGTCAAGTTGATGAAAAAATGTCTTTACAGCTGAAGCTGAGGGACTTAGATTGATTTGCTTTGACACAGTCAGTGTTACTAACTTTCCTGCATTATGTGCCCAGGCACAACCAATTGTGATGATGAAAGGAGAAAACCACTACTATCAATAATGTGATATGAGTAGTGTTTTTTTAATACATCTGTTCATTGATTCATAGATTAGTACTAGGCTAACTGCCCTTGTGGGCCATTTTTTAAGCCTAGCCAATTACCCCATATGAGAATCAAACCCTACACCTTGTGTTGTGCTGTGTGTGGTTTCACTGCCTTTTGTGGAGAAGAACACAAGGTGGCAAGCTTAAATGAGAGACTTTCTGTGATTAGGACTCTGAAATATAGTCACTCTTGAGCAACGGATGTCATTTGTATAAAAAAAAAGACTGAATTGTGCTGTCTCTCTTATTTCTACTTACTCTGAGGTAGAACAGCCACAGATTTAGTAAATATAGGCAGCAAAGATGTGAAACCAGACCATGTATCAGGGGGTCAGAGGATAACTGCAAAATTCCATTAGCAGTAATTTAGCTCTTTTCAAATTTTAAGCTTGCATTACGTGTCACTTCTTTTGTGATGACACTTCTGTACATTGATCAGTACTGTATCACAAGCGAAGAACATGGTGGCCTAGTGTTTATTGTTAAGCAGCAATCATTCAGATATGTTGCAGGTCCTGCTGCACCCATGAAAATTCCTGAGTCCGGTGCTACAAAATTCATTGCTGCTTGGAAAGTTCAGTAGCAATTCTGATTGGTTAGATAGTCTTTAATCAGCGCATTATAATCCCTGTATTGTATAATGCACAGTAACTCATATCCTGTTGTTTACTGCCTACAGGGATAACAAGTACAGAACTGCTTATCCTACATAAATATGTCATTATACTTGGGATCAATGTGTCAATGTGCAATTTGTATAAGACAAATTAATAAGAAATGTACTGGCTCCTCGTTAGGTTCCCATAAAAATAAATGAGCTACCACTGAGTGTTAGTGGATAGCACTATAACATAAATGAAAACATTCCTCTGAACTATATGAATTACAACACACCACATAAACAGTAAATAACAGCTATAACACTCATAAAACTTGCATTTCTCAGTATAGGAAAAACTAAGATAATGGAATCTACTCTGCAGCTCAGTCTAAGCAAATAGTGGCAGTACTGTATCATTACTAGAGATCTCACCTCCTCTTATTTTAGTACTAGAAAGTTTAGGTACTTAATTCTGACATTAGGTATAGCACTGTGGGTCGATCTGTAGTTCTGCACAACGACAGATGAGATTGGCATTGTTAAATTTTTATTTCTACAAGTGTGCATAAATGTTGTTATGCATTATGCATTACAGCACCTCCACGCACAGCATGTGTGACTCTAATAAACTAGACACACTGGTTCAGCACTCCTGCTGAAGTGTGTGGATATCTCAGACAGCATGTTGCATAAACATACATTCTTAATTAAATTTTAGAGACTTTGTTAATATGCAGTTTTGAAATGAAACTTGTATAACTTAACATCATGATAGATCTTCAGTTAACCTACTCTACATATTTATGAACAAATGATTTAATACCTTTGAATTTCAGTAGCCCATTAAATTCTAAATGTTATGCCCCATTTATTTCCTACGAAAGGCATAAAACACTATTTGTAGTAGACCTATGTAAATCATTTTAATTGCACCATAGTTTCCTTTTAGCTTTGAAGGACACCACATGTTCTCTGTTTTAAAAGCTTTTGACACTGATTTATTGTTTAAAAAAATTAAAAGCAATACGTCAGATTCAGACAACGGCTTAGAATGGATTCATGTCAGCAGCCACACATAACCCTAGAGAAGTAACAGCACACCATAAATTTGTAGATGTTGCTACTTCTACCACTATAAAACCTATGGGAGGAAGAGGAGGAAGATGAAGATAGGATGGGAATGAAAATCTTACAGTAGTGGACAGCTGCTTCCTAGTAGTCAATAGCCTGTCCAGCTAATTACATGTAAACTATGATAAACTGCATTGTTAGTTTCCTGTTTCACAGTGTTTCTGCATGGTATTTATCTGAGGGTACAGTATACGCAAGCAGTTCACCACGTCAAACACCCAGGGCTGAATAAAGCAGTCAATACTAATTGACAATTTAAATGTTCTGCAAAGAACCTTCGATACTTGAGTGTCAGCAACAAAGGATCGAAATCCGTAAAAAAATGGG
The DNA here is from genome assembly GCF_019279795.1 of Protopterus annectens. Classification (NCBI taxonomy): domain Eukaryota; kingdom Metazoa; phylum Chordata; order Ceratodontiformes; family Protopteridae; genus Protopterus; species Protopterus annectens. Next base: position 876,770,236 of record NC_056729.1, read on the forward strand.
AAACCAGCCTGGAGCACATTTTGTTATGTAATTTAAACTCTTCATCTATACCTCACCACAGATCTCAACTGACCAAAAGAAAAATTCATGAAGCATGCCACAGAAGTTGTACTATATATGCACTCTTAAAGTTCCCAAAAATGCCTGACCTTACAAACTCTTCAACAAGGATAAGCTATATATTCCACCATTCTCCTCAAAATCAGAATTAAAAAAAAATGACAACTTCAGTACAGGATCTCAGAGTCACCTACACTCTGTCTTCAGAGTCTGTCATATTGTTTCTCTCGTCCTCTTTTCTTTATGAAACATGTTTCTTTACTAGACGCTGATGATTGCCATGAGACACAAAGAAGCTCATGTTGTATCTACCCTCTGCTTCCTACTCTAAAAACTTCATTTAGTCTGTGTTTGCAATGTTTCACATGGTCAGCTTGCTCCATGTTACTGCTTTTTTTTAAACTTTCACTATGTTGCCTATGTCCTTACAAAGTTAGGGGGCAAAAACTGCAAAAAGCACTCAGATGGAAGTCTCATCAGCTATCTGTAAAAATGGCAATGCCTCAAAACCATCCCTAGCACTTTTCTCCCATTTATTTCTTTTATTTCTCACAGGCCGCACAGATGCTCCTTGATTCATTTCCATTTTCTTCATGACAGTAATTTATTATTTTCTGCTCTTGTCCTGGATGTTTACTTTGCAGTTGCCACCTTTTCAGAAGCCAAAAGTGAGATACAGTGCAAAGGACTGAACTTCACTTTGTTGCCAAATTAAAACTGTTTTTCCTCTCACTATTTATTCAGTGCAGATTTAACTAAAGAAATATTGTATAATCTCTCACAGAGGTATTGCCCAAATCAGTGTAAGTTTCTGTGGTTTACTGTGTTATATTTCTTCTTATCTACTTCCATCAGGCAGTCTATGTGTGAGAGCAACTGTAGATCAGAGTTAAACCCTCCTTAATATGGAATATCAAGTGGTGTGCGCACCTGCACGCACACTTGTATATGTGTGTGTGTGTGTGTGTGTGTGTGTGTGTGTGTGTGTGTGTGTGTGTGTGTGTGTGTGTGTGTATGTGTGTGTGAGAGAGAGAGATTACATCTGTTTACTTTCTTTGTCTCCCTTGCATTTTTTTTTTCAAATTTCCAGCTGGACTTAAGTTTTTTGAGTATGTTTTCTTCACTACGGAATGACTATGTAAAGCTGCCTACTGCTGTATTTAGTAAGCTGAATTTAAGTTTATTTTCATTCTTAAATGGTAAATACTTGACAACAGTGTCCATATCAATAGAATAGAAACTGGCGGTAGTCAGCTGAGCTAAGGGAAAATGTGCAAATCTTGAGGAGAGCAGCAGCAAAGAGGGGAAAGAACACCACAAAGGAGTTCATAGGATCATAGGAGGTTACTAGGCTATTGGCCCTGAGGCCCTTATAAGCCTAGCCAGGAGTTTAGGCCATGTTTAGATAAGTCAGCACTCAAAGCCCCTGTACAGCAAGGAGACAGGTGGAATCCCAGGGGTGTATTTCCTGTTTCCCATCTAGTTATCCAGGTTGCGCTTAAAAAGGAATAATGAGGTACTCTGCTTGATGTGGAGAGGGAGTCTATTCCACAGATGGGGGGAATCTCTGGGACACAAATTGGTCCCGCCAACAAGTCCTATTGATATCACAGACCAGGTTGAGGTCACGTGTATGAGTTGCTCGACTGGAGCTTGACTTGCAGATATGCAGCAGTCCAATCAAGACGGGGTCTCAGATTGCTTTATATGCCAAACAGAAGTCACCCCTGAGGAGTCTGTATGAAACTGAGTAGAGTGATAGGGTTTTAGCCTATCTGTGTAGGGTAGATGTTTGAGGCCCTGGATTCACCTGCTGAGGAACCTCTGTGGTCTTTCCACCTGCTGCATGTGCTTTGTGAGGTACATGTTGAGGGGGGAGTTGTGCTCAACAATTGGCCTTATAAGGGAAGAATACAAGGATGGTATGACCTCTTTGTCCCTGTATCAGATACCCTTACTTATGAAGTGGGCCATACAGAAAGCTTTCCATTACAATGGAAGCACCATGGTGGTCAAAAGTCAGGTTGCTATCAACCTGGGTGCCCAAATCCCTCACTACTGATTGTGTACTTAGGACATTCTTATTAATGTGATAATACGTCGAGATGTCATTCACCCCAAAGGGGATGATGATGCATTTTTTAGCATTCAAGTTGAGGTCATGTTTCTGGCACCAGTCATTTGTTTGCGCGAAACCTTCTTGGAGGATGTCCACATCACTTGGGGAATTGATGACTCCATCCAGCTTGCAGTCATCTGCAAACTTGGTCAGCCATAGCCCACTGGTTTTGGCCTGCACCTCAGAGAAGTATATCCCAAATAACAGAGGCCCCAAGACCGATCCCTGGGTTACGACACTCATTATGCTTCAACTCCTTGAGGTGGCTTCCCCTATTTTGATTAGGAGGGTTCTTTCAGTGAGCCAGTTTGCTACCCATCTGGTAACATATGTATTGAAGCCTAGTTGAGAGAGATTATCTACTATGCTTGAGTGAGAAATAGTGTCGAGGGCTTTGTGGTCAGGTCAAGGTAGGCAGTGTGCACCATCTTCCCCTCATCCATGGCTTTGGTGACTGTCTCAAAAAAGTCAACCAGATTTAGCAGACATGACCTCCCCTTGACAAAGCCAAAGTGTATGGGATCAAGTGTTTGGAGGTCGCCAATGTCCCTGTTAATGAGGTCCATGATAATCTGTTTCATGGCCTTGTAGATCAGGCTAGTTAGGATGATGGGTCTATAATTTCCTAGATCGGTGGACGCTCCATCCTTTTGCAAAGGGATGACAGTGGCTGTCCTCCACTCAGCTGGGACAAAGCCGGTACTCAGGCTTTGGTTGAATAGGGTGCCTAATGGTGCTGCAAGTTCATGCCTGAATTCATGTAGGATGCAGCCAGGGATCTTTTCGGGTCCCATGGAGTCTGTATTTTTTGCCTTTGAGAGTGCAGCGATGACCTGTTATCTAGAGATAAGGGGTGGGGGGCAGATACTGGGGATGCCCTGATTTACTGATGGGGGGGGCAGAGGGGAGAAGTTTTCACTGAATCTGTCAGCCAGCAGATTGGCTATATCTACAGCATTTGCGTATGTGGTGTCCTTGACCACCAGTTCTGAACAGATCTGGGTGCTCCCTTTGAGATTTCGGACATATGTGAAGAAGGCCTTATGACTGTCTCTAGTAGATGTGGCCAATTTGGACTCGTATTTGGCTTTAAAGGATTTCACTAGTCCTCTTATTTGCTTGTTCAGGATAAAGAGAGATTGCTTCTAATTGGGCACCTGCTCCTTCTTGGTCCTGGACAGTAATTTTTTCATTTTGTTATATAGTTTATTTATTTCAGATGTCCACCAGCAGGTTTACTCTTCCTTGCGGAGGATGATTTTGTCCTGTTAGGTATTCCTGATTCCATGCATCTATATAAGTGCTCGTGTAGTACTTTGGTGTAGATTTGTACAATGGTGCCAGTTCCAACAGAGAGGGAGGGGGCTGTGAAGCTGTTTCTAACATCCCTCAGGAGGTTGTAATCAGCTTTGGAGAAGTTTTTTTGTTTGACTCTAGCTAGAGGAGGGGGGGGGGGGAGTCAGGGGAGATGATGACTTCGAAAGTGACCGCTTTATGGCTGGATCTTACCAGGGAAGATGATACTGTAGGGGTGCTGCAGTGGATACTCACTTTTGTTAATACCAAGTTCAAGATATTATCACCTCTTGTGGAGGTATTGACTAGCTGTTCCAAGGCATTTGCATTGATAAAATCAAGGAATCTCTGGGCATTTGCGTTCTGGCATGAGTAGATTTTCCAGTCTATGGTTGGGTAATTAAATTCACCCAGGATCGGGGTAAAGGGTTGAATCTTGATAGATTTGAAGAGGTCCAGATAGGTGGAGTGGCATCTTGAGTCAAATTTGGGGGCCTGTAGCTAGGTATATTTTGAATAGGGGTCTTGTCAATGGTTAACTGCACCTGGAGTATCTCCTGTGCGTCATACTGTTTGTTGCGCCTGGAGGTGTATGTGTCTTTAATATATATTACAATTCCACCTCCTTTGGCTTTGCTGCCCACAGTTTGTGGTCTGAATGTGTGATAGGATGAGTAATCAGGTAAGGCGGGGGTGCTCTCCGCAGCTATGAACCAGGTTTCTGTGACTGCACAAATGTCAGCATCTTTCAGGGTTAAGAATACTTGCAATGAGTGCAGTTTCATGTTTAGACTCCTAGCGTTTAACAGCATGGCCTTTATTTTGAGTTTTGTTGAAATTGTTATGTTGGTAGTATTGACCTCATGACTCTTCCTAAAAAGGCACTATGGGGGAGGCAAGGGCCTTAGCAAGAAGCCTAAAGCCCAAGTGAGACAGATGCAGGCCATCTCTAGCAATGCATTGTGGTCTGTCGATCATATCTTCCAGGCTGTCAGGTACTGGATCCCCCTGGAATGACACCAGAAACTAAGCCAATTGTTAAATCAATCATTTTCTGTTTGCATTGAGGTATCATTCTGGGTGATGGTAGAATGTTGCTTAAGCCTAGGGACATACCTGCCTGGGACACATATTCAGCGAGCTCAATCATGTCTCTCTTCATATAGTCCAGGGAGGTACGCCTCAAGTTGTTCACACCAACATGGACTATAACAGAGTCATAACAGTACCTTCTGTTGAGAGACTTGAGTGTGTGTTTGATATGGTGGATTCTGGCACCTGACAAACAACTAACCGTGACTTTCTCATTATCCAGCCTGGTGAGAGGCACATCTGTGTGTCTCACAATGGAATCTCCTATGACTAATATGTTGGGTTTAGGTTAGGCCTTAGTGCTTGCGAGACACTGTGTGTGTGGAATATGCATGGTATGTAGTGTGGAGGGTTGTGGAGTTCTCATGTTTTTTTGCCTTTGAGGTCTCCTTTATTTGGGTTTGTTTTTGTTGAGGACCTCCACATATGTGGGTGTGTGTTGTGTAGTTGTGGGTGGTGTTTGAGGTGTAGTAATTGTGTTGACCACCTTCTCAGTGCCAGATGTACTGGCTTGTCAGGGAGAGAGCATAGACTCTAGCTTCTTAATGTAATTGCATCTCTCACAAATTGTGTTCCTAGGTGGTAGTAGAAGATGGTTGTCCATGTACATGAAGCAGTTGCTACACTGTCTCAGGATGCCCATATCGACCAGGCTGGCAGGAGAAATTCGTAGGAAACTGTCCATCCGTATTTTTCAGAATCTGAGGAAGAGAGGCCAGGGAGAGCTAAGGGGTAGGCCTAAAACCCAAGTGCTTAAACCGAAACTAAGAGGCTTAGAATAACACTTAAAATTAAGTGTCGACTGGAGCTTGACTTGCAGATATGCAGCAGTCCCATCAAGACGGGGTCTCAGATTGCTTTATATGCCAAACAGAAGTCACCCCTGAGGAGTCTGTATGAAACTGAGTAGAGTGATAGGGTTTTAGCCTATCTGTGTAGGGTAGATGTTTGAGGCCCTGGATTCACCTGCTGAGGAACCTCTGTGGTCTTTCCACCTGCTGCATGTGCTTTGTGAGGTACATGCTGAGGGGGGAGTTGTGCTCAACAATTGGCCTTATAAGGGAAGAATACAAGGATGGTATGACCTCTTTGTCCCTGTATCAGATACCCTTACTTATGAAGTGGGCCATACAGAAAGCTTTCCGTACAATGGAAGCACCATGGTGGTCAAAAGTCAGGTTGCTATCAACCTGGGTGCCCAAATCCCTCACTACTGATTGTGTACTTAGGACATTCTTATTAATGTGATAATACGTCGAGATGTCATTCACCCCAAAGGGGATGATGATGCATTTTTTAGCATTCAAGTTGAGGTCATGTTTCTGGCACCAGTCATTTGTTTGCACGAAACCTTCTTGGAGGATGTCCACATCACTTGGGGAATTGATGACTCCATCCAGCTTGCAGTCATCTGCAAACTTGGTCAGCCATAGCCCACTGGTTTTGGCCTGCACCTCAGAGAAGTATATCCCAAATAACAGAGGCCCCAAGACCGATCCCTGGGTTACGACACTCATTATGCTTCAACTCCTTGAGGTGGCTTCCCCTATTTTGATTAGGAGGGTTCTATCAGTGAGCCAGTTTGCTACCCATCTGGTAACATATGTATTGAAGCCTAGTTGAGAGAGATTATCTACTATGCTTGAGTGAGAAATAGTGTCGAGGGCTTTGTGGTCAGGTCAAGGTAGGCAGTGTGCACCATCTTCCCCTCATCCATGGCTTTGGTGACTGTCTCAAAAAAGTCAACCAGATTTAGCAGACATGACCTCCCCTTGACAAAGCCAAAGTGTATGGGATCAAGTGTTTGGAGGTCGCCAATGTCCCTGTTAATGAGGTCCATGATAATCTGTTTCATGGCCTTGTAGATCAGGCTAGTTAGGATGATGGGTCTATAATTTCCTAGATCGGTGGACGCTCCATCCTTTTGCAAAGGGATGACAGTGGCTGTCCTCCACTCGGCTGGGACAAAGCCGGTACTCAGGCTTTGGTTGAATAGGGTGCCTAATGGTGCTGCAAGTTCATGCCTAAATTCATGTAGGATGCAGCCAGGGATCTTATCGGGTCCCATGGAGTCTGTATTTTTTGCCTTTGAGAGTGCAGCGATGACCTGTTATCTAGAGATAAGGGGTGGGGGGCAGATACTGGGGATGCCCTGATTTACTGATGGGGCGCGCAGAGGGGAGAAGTTTTCACTGAATCTGTCAGCCAGCAGATTGGCTATATCTACAGCATTTGCGTATGTGGTGTCCTTGACCACCAGTTCTGAACAGATCTGGGTGCTCCCTTTGAGATTTCGGACATATGTGAAGAAGGCCTTATGACTGTCTCTAGTAGATGTGGCCAATTTGGACTCGTATTTGGCTTTAAAGGATTTCACTAGTCCTCTTATTTGCTTGTTCAGGATAAAGAGAGATTGCTTCTAATTGGGCACCTGCTCCTTCTTGGTCCTGGACAGTAATTTTTCATTTTGTTATATAGTTTATTTATTTCAGATGTCCACCAGCAGGTTTACTCTTCCTTGCGGAGGATGATTTTGTCCTGTTAGGTATTCCTGATTCCATGCATCTATATAAGTGCTCGTGTAGTACTTTGGTGTAGATTTGTACAATGGTGCCAGTTCCAACAGAGAGGGAGGGGGCTGTGAAGCTGTTTCTAACATCCCTCAGGAGGTTGTAATCAGCTTTGGAGAAGTTTTTTTGTTTGACTCTAGCTAGAGGAGGGGGGGGGGGGGGAGTCAGGGGAGATGATGACTTCGAAAGTGACCGCTTTATGGCTGGATCTTACCAGGGAAGATGATACTGTAGGGGTGCTGCAGTGGATACTCATTTTTGTTAATACCAAGTTCAAGATATTATCACCTCTTGTGGAGGTATTGACTAGCTGTTCCAAGGCATTTGCATTGATAAAATCAAGGAATCTCTGGGCATTTGCGTTCTGGCATGAGTAGATTTTCCAGTCGTCCAGATAAGGGTAGATTTGAATCCCCTGAAGTCTGCAGTGTGCAATTACTGATGCCAGGCATTTCGTGAATACTCTGGGTGCAGTGGATAAGCCAAAGGGCAATGCTGAGAATTGATAATGCTCTGATCCTGCAAGAAATCTAAGGTGTCTTCTGCAGTTTGGTCGAATAGAGACGTGCAGGTATGCCTCCTTGAGATCTACAGTCACCAGCCAAGACTCCTTGCCCAACATGGGAAGAAGTTGCTTTAGGGTCAGCATCTTGAATTTTGGCACAATGAGGAAAGTATTCAGTGCGCACAGGTCGAGAATAGGCCTCCATTGATTTTCTTTTCTTGGTACAAGGAATAGTCTGGAGTAAAATCCTTGGCCTTGTTCTGAAAGTGGTACTTTTTCTATGGCTTTCATTTGAAGCAAGTTGTTGATCTGCTTTAAAGCCTCTGCCCTCTGATTTAGTGGTAGGTTTGGCATTCCGTTTCTTTTTGGCAAAGTGTGGAAGTGGAACCTGTATACTTTGTCTATTATTTGCAGTGTCCATATGTCCCTTGTAATATAATGCCAATTTTTTGATAATAAAGCAAGCTTTCCGCCCAAGGGTGCTTCCAGTTGAGCCCTGGTGGGCGGAATCAGAGTAAAGTCATTGAGCCTGTCCTGGTGTAGTAGTTGTTGTTGTTGCTGCTGCTGCACTACCTCTCTGGTTGGCAGGTTGCCACTGACGGCCTCTGTAAGAGCCCCTAGATTGGCCTCTGCCTCTGGGGCGTCTGTTCCTGCCTCTCTGGGCTCTGTCCGAGTCTGGAAAGGACCAATTCTTGGTAGGCCAGTTTCTGCTAAATCTCGGTGGTTGTACTTGTAGGAAATCCTTAACTGTTTGCACAGATTTTGCCTTTACTTCATACTTTTTTAAAACCTCCTGAGCAGAGGAGCCAAATAAATTTTGTTTCTCCATTGGAGCATCCAGGAGTTTAGCTTTAACATGGTCTGGCAAAGATTGTTCTTTCAGCCAGGCATGCCTACGAATAACTGCCCCAGTCATAGCTAACCTAAATGAAGCCTCCAATGCATCATAACCACACTTTAAGAAATGATTACTAACCTGCTGTGAGTTGTGTACCAAATCCTGAAGGGATTTACAGTCAAGGGGCTCAGGAGAAAAAAGCTTTTTGTTCAGTTCATCTAACAAATACTCTTGGTACTGTATCATATGAAATTGACAATTTAGAGCCCTGATGGAAAGAGTTGCAGAGGTATATACCTTCTTTCCCCATCTCTCTAAAGCTCTAGACTCTCTTTCAGAAGGTAGAGGATTTTTGGCAGTGGCAGCCGCAACCCCTTTAGGGCCCAAAGTAATAGTTTCTGGGTCGGCAGAATGGGCTTTATACAGATGGAAATGAGAATCCGGGACCCTGTAGTATCTATCAGGTTTGGCAGGGGCTGGGGGGAGAGTATCAGGGGCTGTACTGACATCATTGTACACATCATCAATTACATTCAAAACAGGAGGTATAGCTAAGGGCCTATGCTGAGGCAAATGTAAAAGGTCCTTGATCTTTTTCTAGAGTCAGAGAATTCCTGACCTTGCCATTGAAAATGCTCTCTCATGGAGTGTAGAGTCTCACCAAAGGAAAACTCTTCAGGAGGGGAGGCCGAAGGGATAGATTCTTCAGCATCAGAATCCTCATAGGGCGAATAAGCCTCCTCCAGGTGGTCTGACAACTCAGAACCATCCGTGGACTCATCTGAAGAGTGTTGGTCAGAAGGCTCAGTCCTGGGCCTTTGTCTGGTGGAGGGTGAGAGGCCCTGTCCGGGTGAGGTTGTGAACCTCTAATTAAAGAAATAAGGTCCTCTGCAAGGCTGAGGATCTGAGTACTAGAGGAAGGCCTCTGGGAGGTAGCCTTGGGAGGCAAAGCCTTAGAAAGTTTAGCAGCTTTAGCCCTGGAGAAGGCCTTAATGGACATGGAAGCAGGGGGCCTAGCTGCCCCACGTGCAGGAGTAGATATGTCCAAAGGAATGGTGTCGGACATATCCTGGACACTGGTTTCGGTAGGTAGCTCGGTAGCCGACTCAGCCGGGGCCTCCCGGGCCACGGTGGTCGGTTGAGTGGATTCGGATGAAGGAATCTCCGAGGACTCGGGTTCGGGCAGTGAGTGTCGGTCCTTGTCCTTCCGTTTTTTCACTAAATGTGATGTCAGAGTCTCCGACGGCATTTTATATGCAAAACTAGCCCCAAAAAATTCCTCTGCAAACTCCGACCGACGTCTAAGAGTTCGTTGGTTGAAGGAAGCACAGGCTGAACAGGACGATACATCGTGGTCTGGGCCTAAGCAAGGAAGGCAGTAGGAATGGAAATCCTTATGAGGTATTTGTTTCCCACAAGTTAAACAATTATTTACTTTATCTGACATCGGCTGAGGCAAGAAAGAGTCCCCAACGGGGTACTTAGCTTTTTCAAAGTCTTCGGTAGCTGAAATCACTGGATCTGACCGACCGGCACTTGCGAACAGCTTCTGCTTCGGGAACCGCGCGGCAAGAAAGACTGAGGAAAATGGCGTCGGCTGATGCTTTTATACCCCAGATGCTCTGACGTCGGGGAAAGTGCGACATCAGCCAAGGCCAGACCCAGACTTTGGAATCCGGCCGACCGAAGAGTTGCCTGAGGCAGGACAACCCATATGTTATGACTGCAGATGCATCCTTGAAGGACATCCACCAGTCAGAATAAAGTATCTCAATCCAAACAGTATACATAGAAATTGAGACCTAAAACTATGAATTCTCATAAAAACGTGTAGCTCATTATGTCATTGCATGTCTAAAATTACATGCCACAAATAACTGCATATAATTTCTTGACAGCTTCTCTTCATCTTTCTCTGTTATTACAGTCACATGCATGATATACCTTTCCCTCCAAACTGTTCTGTTAACATAGAAGAGGTTTAGATCCCTAGACTGTGCATTTCTGATGACATTTGACTTGCTGATGTGCAGTAAATTCATCAGTAATGAGTCAGAGGACGTCTTGTACTCCAGATACAGGTCACCTCTTAGCAGTCTGTAGCACAAAGACTATAGTGACAGGGCTTTGAGTCAGTCATTTTAGGACATGTTATTTAGGTCTTGTATCCTTTTAATAAGATGTCTCAGTGGGCATTCCATTGTTTACTAAAGTGGGCATTATATTCCATGACTGGCCTATTGAAGGCTGAATTAGGGGGACCAATGCCATCCCTAGACGTAGACACAATCCCTTTGTTTATAAACTGTGCAATATAGAAAGATTTTCTTACAACAGTGAGCACATGTTGGTTAAAAGACAGGTCACTGTCCACATAACTTCCCAGACCCTGTACAACTATATCAACTCTTAGGGGTGCATTGTCAATGGGGTAGTTCCCTTGAGTAGATGACTTTCCAAAGATACAATAATGTATTTTTGCCATTTCATTTCAGTCTATGATTTTGGAGCCAGTTATTTATTTGGGACAAACCTTCCTGCAGGACAGCAATCATCAATACAGTTTAATTTTTTTTACACATAAGTGACAGGTGCCATGACCTTGGAAAGAAAATAATAAAGTAAGGAATATGTTGGAGCAAAGCCCCTTGTATGTTGATACAAGGATGCTTGCCCCTTGCAAACAAAATGTAATTTTCTTTTTTTTTTCATTTGCTTGAGAGCTGTGTAGCTGTAAGTAAATGTGTATCAAGTATCTGAGTATTTAGGATGTCAGGTCTAACTAACCACTACCTACAAGGTGTTAACATATCAGTGATAATGCATTGGTATGTCAGAGACAGGGAGAGAGAGAAATTACACATATATCTGCTAGAGTTCTACCTCCATTCACCTGCAATTATTTCACACACACAGGGTGTTACAAAAAGTGAGTTTATAATTATCTGAACAAACACATATTTCATTATAGAACTTACACTGTAAATAGGACAGCTATGCCTCAGAGGTAAATCAGAGGTGGAACCAGTGCATTTAAACATTATATCTCTATCTAAAGTAATATACAATTTTGGTTTTCTAACTGGCAATAATAATAATGATAAAAAAAAATCCAGGAAAGCACTGTAATAACTGAAATACAGAAATCTCAGTTGGGTTATAGCAACCAGTCTGTTCTAGGCATGATTCACAGCACAGCATTTTGAGCAGTTATATGAATGTAATTCCAAAATAATATGTAAGCCTGTCCTTGGTGTCTAATCTCAGGATTACACATTATCCTATAATGGGTGTGTCATTCCAGTAAAACTTGGCAGTCTATTCTAGGTATACCAGCCTAAGGGGACATGTTGTCTTTGCCTTAGGTGAGTAATTTGAGGAAGGTATCCATCATGCACAGCTATGTAACAGTGCAAGACATCCCAGACTGCAGGAGGTATGTAATCACAGCACAATCATCCAGAATCACCTGGTGTAAAATCCTGCCTTAGCTTGCCACCCCTTCTTTTGTCTGATACACTATGAGGCATGCCAGCCTGCTCTTAAAATGCAGCCAAGAAATCCGCCCTGGTATGTAATCAAGGCATGGTGTCTTCTTTGATACAGCATAAGCATAAACTTGTTGAAATTAAACTGCTTGCACAACTGCAGATTTACCATTTTCATGCTGAATGCAATCTGAGAGTTGCTATAAACAGGAATCAGTATATTACATAATTAAATTACTTTGAATATCACTTGACTGGCTGACAGAAAATTAAAAAAAAATTGATAACTGAAAAAGAAAAATCTGCAATGCAACTGCCAAAAATAGATGGCCAAAATAGTTTTAGTGACCCCCTATTAATTTAAAATTTCCACTTCATTTCACAACACAATGAAGCACACAATGTGGTTAATGCCAATGGAGTTTATAGCCTTTGCAGCCATTCAAATGATCCAGCTGTTGTTTCACTATCTACTGCTTAATTCAGTTCCACCTGGAAGTTAATGAAAATATGCAAAGACCCCTTACTCAGTTCTTCTAGCCCATGAATTGTTCCAAAGAAACATATTCATAACTAGCAAAGCAAGCAGATATTGCTGATATCATGTAGAAAGATATGTGTGAAAATGCTATCACATATTTACCATTAGTACTTCATTACAGCACAAAAACTCTCTCAGCTATTTTCCACACTGAAGGGGATAGGGACAGCGCAACTCAAGTGACTGTAACATTTAAGTGAAGATGCAGTGGATGAAATTTTAAACCTAGAGGAATAACATAAAGCAAATATTCTAAGGATCATGGACTAAAGTGGAAGTGAGGAAATTTAAAAGAGAGATGAAGAGGGTCTACTTGAGGCAGCATTTACAAAGAGATCTTTGAGATGTGAGTTTAACACCTTAACCATTGTGCCATACCTGACCTCATTCATAATAAAGGGAAACATATGTCCAGTCATTTAGTGAAACAGACGCAGTTTGGGGAGCAAAGTTACTAACTTACTTTTCTGCATAAAGAGCATAAATGAAATGTAGGACATTATGTCCCATCCTATCAACTGTACAACATCAAGCCAGGGTTACAACAGTATATTGTGTGTGAGATGAGAAGTCCAGGACATGATGTATCTGTATGTACAACTGTGAATGCATGTGCGTGCCTATGCATGCTTGTGTGTGCGTGGCTGTATGTCCTGGGGGCTTGCACTCCCTACATATTTCAAACACAGTCTTAATGCAGAGCATCATAAGCTGCAAGGTTCAAAAATAAAAACAAGGATTTGGTGAAGTTACCAACAAGAACCATGCAGCTTGTGCCTTACTGTGGCTCAGGTGACTCAAGTTCAAATAGAATCTCAGATGCTTTATGGTGCAGGCAGAATGAATGGATTGTCCATTCTTGGGGCGGGTGGTGGCAGAGACTGGTGAAATGATCACATGATATTGAATAAGGATGGTTGAGGCAGTCCTGCTGATGGTAGCTCCTTATGAAAGGGAGAGCTGCCACTGAACTGATGCTGACTTTACATCCCACCCACACAATGTTACTTGGCAGTGCTGAGGGTGAGGAGCAGGAGAAAAACACTTTTAGGCAACATTATGATACTACACCAGGTGTCAGAAGTCCCTCTTCCACCCTGAATATGGATCAGAGTTAGTGCAAGGGAGGTTAATCAGCTTTAGTAGACTTGGTGGGCAAGGAAAGGCCTTAACAGTAGCAGATGACCTAACTGTGGGATACTAAAAAAATAAGGCAAAAATATGTAAGCCTGCCCTTGGTGTCTAATCTCAGGATTACACATTATCCTAAAAGTTATTCAGCAGTCTTTGGCTGAAATCACCCACAGACAAGATATTACTGCTTTTACTAGTACTGAGTATCTCAGGGTTTAAGCAATGACTCTGGATTCTGCAAACTGCCACCAAACATTCTTTGAAGTACACAAAACATTACAGTCACTGCAGTTCTAAAATCCAGATAAATGTTTCACTACTGTCTGAGAAAAACTTACAACCCTGACTCCAGTGGCTTACTTTTCCATAAATCTAAACATGTTTAAATGTATAAATTGCCTTTATAATTGTCTAAGTATACCAGTAGTAAGACAAACCACATTCACATATAAGACACAAAATGGGTTTGTATCTTAAATCACCCACTGCGACATACAAGATGGACTTAAATTTATTTACTGATTTAGAGGAATGATGTCAGAAAGTGCATTCTTCATTTTAGCTGTACGGCATGGAAAGAAGTTATCACTGATGTCTGTGTTTTCTAGCTGAAGAGTTAGGAGCTAGTCATGATTTATAGTTTCAGTTTCATGCAGAATCTATCTTAAGCCTATTCAGATGCTGTACATCAGATCTACAATTCAACAATGGATTACTCCTTTAAGTGTGCAGCAGACAGAATGCAGCTGAAGGTATTCTAGACTAGATGAATAAACTTTTCTAATTTATTTAATATGTCTTGTAAAATGTCTCTGTATCCCTTCCAAAAATGTGCAAAATACTGCAGAATAGCAGCATGGATGCATACGTTCACAGGAGATTACTAAGCTAACAGCTCAAGAGCCGTTACAAACCTAGCCAGTTTTACCCAGATTTTACCAATTTTTCTATCCCTGGGAAAATTAACAAGGATCAGCAAGTGGGGTTTTGGCTATTTTTACAGACCGCCTCTGTCCATAAGGGACATGGATACCATCCCAGGAGTGAAGTTGTGATTTCCCATGTGTCGGTCCAGACTGCACTTGAAGATGGTCAGGGAAGGACTCTGCTTCACGTGAAGCATTGCTTTCAATAACTGTCCTGAAAACAGACTTATACAGGGAAAATAAATTCAGCAACCTGGTGTTCCAGTGAAATGACTCCTGTATAAATCCCAACAAGAGAAACAATATGAACCATGTATAAGCCGAAGGCAAGCCTTGGAATTCAAACAGCTGATGTGTTTTGTGCACAGAGCTTGAGGATAGTGTAACACACCAATATGGCTATATACAGTTTATGAAGAAATCCAAATAAACATAAGTAAGCACTGTGGCATAATCTATGAGCTGTACAGGAAGCAATGGTACAATACTTCCTTTGCTTCCAGTTCATTAAATTCTTATGGTAAACCCACGTGACCCAGAAACAGTGCAATCCATCTGCTAATAAAATGGACTTCATTGTTACTTCATTTTCCTAACGTCATTTACCAAAATATAATAGAAATAAGCACCATGAAAGGTTGCCTGATGTGTCTCGGGGTACTTTAAACTTGGACCACCCCAGTGTTTCTCCACCTTACTTGGTTGTATTTCCAACTTCGTGTCTAAGCTTTGTACATATATAAATAACATTTATGCCATGCATGTATATGATGCTGACAATATGGGAAACAAATAAATTCATAGTGACCTGCACAAGTCACTCCTTAATGAAAATAATTGGTTGCACTATTGTTAATTGCAGCATAACTGAACAACCTTGCATAACAAGGGAGGATCACCTATAGAAAAAAACACTATCACAACAGTGCACCTGGCCTGAAGGAGATCAAGGCTAAACACAATTATTTCTTTTTTTTATTTTATTTTATTCATTTTTTAACTGAGTAAGCCCAGTGGACTGAAGTGTCACTTTTCATGAGTGACGCAAGGGCACTGTCTGGTTAAGTGACCTACTCAGAGTCACATAGTAGGCAAATGATGGTGGAAAGAATCAAACCCTGTACCCTTGACTACAGGAAGCAACTCAGAAACTTCGCTGTACTAATTTCCATTATTAATTAATATGATGGCAGGAAAATGAGGTGGGATTTTACCATCAGTACTGTGCTACTGCAGACATGGTAAGAGAGTGGGACGTGAATTCTGTCGTACATATACTCTGATGCCAGATGTGTAGAAGGGTAAGTGGGCTATGTGGCCTTCCACAGAGTAAGAACTTTAAAGGCATCCAACCAAAAGGAGGTTGGAGCAGTTCTAGCCACAGGTAGCATAATCCAGTGGTGCCAACATGGACGAGTGAAAGGATGCTAGGGGTTGATGTACGAAGTGTAGGTAGACAGTAACAGTGCAAATGCCACTTGTGCAGCACTATACTGACATATAGCTGCATTATGCACATGGACCACCAGAGGTAGTCTCAATCCTTCTTACAATGGCTGCCTCACAATGGGATGCAAAGCTGGAAAATAACTCTGTATGCCAAATGGAAGTTGTACAGTCAGTTCATGCTGGAATTTCATTTTGGGCTGTGGTACCACCTGTTGAACAGCAGCTAATAATGCTAAATTCGTGATTATTATTGCCAGGAGGCCATGCATTTCAGAAGAACTAAGAAGTTCTAAAAATCCCATACACCACTCACATGTGCGAGGTAAGAACTACAGTCTACCAAGGCTCATCACTAGTTAAACCCAAAATACCATGAAGGATTTAATTTCTCCCTGTCTAGTCCCAGGGTCCAGGTTCTACAATGGTCATAACTCTGTCTCATTTCACCAAATTCCCTTCCAAACAAAATCCCAACTTTCACTTTAAAGCCATCAAACATAGAGAGGTAGAAATAATATTAAAGAACATAAGCAGTGTAATAACTTCAAAATCTCATATATTACATCCACAGCATCATAAAACCTACCATTTCCATAATTAGCAAACTCCTTACTCATATTTGCGACCTCATCTTAATAGCCATCATTTACACAGCTTCAAGCATGTTTTTATAGTATCTTTACCAAAGGTTAAATCACCCTACTTTTACTCAGATTACCAACCTGCAGTTCACTTTTGTCACATTTCAAAAATCTTAGAGAAAAAAATAGCACATAAACATTTAATTGTTCAAGGATGTAGAACAATATTCCTTCCACTCTGACATGCTGTACAGCTTCAGGCCAGTTTTTGAACCCAACAACACTTTTCTGTGTAACCACCTTGAGAATGAAAAGAGACTAGTCTTGGATGACCTCTCTTTCAGACATAAAACATGTTTTGAAGTCACAAACCATCATTGCCTGCAGGACTATTTAGACAAAAACAGGTTCAGGAAGGGGGCTCCTGACATGATTTACGTGCTACTTAGCAAGTAGAATATTCTAAGTAATATCTGTTGAGAATATCTCCCTACTGAACTCTGAGACTTGCATTGCCAAATCCTCATATAGTCAAAAAAAGGCTGAACGTACATGAGAATCCCAAATACAAAACACTGATCTTCACCTTCATAGGTTTATACTACACTAATGACCACCAGGGTCTTTATAGGCCTAGCTGTGCAACTCAACTGTACCACTAGTATGTTAGTAAGGAGGTAGCTAAGGGTTATGTGGGGGAGGTATGTTAGTTGGGGATTCATTTACATACTGTCAAGCTCTGTCCTTCAGAGACATGGGGCCAGACCAAGGATGAATTTGTGGTTTCCCATCCCGTGATCAAGCTTTTGTTTGAATACTGTCAGGAATGAACTGTGCTTCACACAGACAGGGAGCTTATTCCATAGTACAGGATCCTTTAAAGCACATATTGGTATCTCCAGCATGTTCTGTTTATGATGCAGGAAAAGTTCAAGTCCTTGGATATAGTGCTTCTAGTGCTGTTTGTTTTGTAGATCTGAGGATGCCTTATATGCTAGGCATAGGTTAACTCTAAGTAACCTGTAGGAAAATGAGAACAGAGATAGGGCTTTATTGTGATCTGTGGAGGTCAGGGTATTCATACCCTGGTTTCTCCTGGTGAGGAACATCTGAGGGCATTCCAACTGTTGAAAGTGCCTGGTTAGGTACATGCCAGATGGGACACTGTACTCAATGACTGGTCTGACAAAGGTTGAGTAAAGTGGTACTATAACATCCCTGGACCAGGATGCCATACACTTGTTTTTGAGTTGGGGGACATACAATGACTTTTGTATATGTATATGCTGGTTGAAGGCCATATTATTGTGTATATATAATTTCTCAGAACCCTAACTACAGTGTCAACTCTTAAGGTGTTTTATCAGTGGAATAATTATCTTGGGTGGACCATTTCCAAAAGGGCCGTATAATGCATTTCTTCATGTTGAATTTTAATCCATGGCTTTGGCACCAATCATTTGTTTGTGTCAGACCATCTTGTAGGATGCCTGTGTCATGGGGGAATCTATGACAGCTCCCAGTTTACAGTCATCTGTGAACTTTGTGAAAGAAGCTTTTGAAATTAGCCTTGACTTCTGAGAAATAGATCCCCAAACAGGAGTGGGGTCAGCACAGAGCCCTGGGGTAATCTGCTTGTTACAACTCTTCAAGTGGAGGTGGTCTCACTGATCCTGACTTCTTGTGTGTTATCTTTGAGACAAGCAGCAATCCAGTGAGTTATATAGGACTTTATGCCTAGCTCTGAAAGTTTGTCAATAATACCTGAGTGTGGTATTTTACCAAACACCTTGGCAGGTCAAGGCAGAAGGTATACACCATTTTCTCCTCATCCATAGCCTTGGTAACCCTCTCGAAGAAGTCTACCAGGCTGAGTAGGCAAGACCTTCCCTTATCAAAGCCAGACTGTGATGGCATCAGTGTCTGTAGGTTGCCAATGTCCTTACTGATAATTTCTATGACAGATCTTGCCACAGCTTTACATATTAGACTTGTCAGATGGATGGGTTTGTAGTTACCAGAGTGAGTCAGTTGATGGCCACCCTTATGAATATGGATGACCATTGCATCCCTCCATTTACCTGGCAAATAACCTGTTTTAAGGCTGTCATTGAAGAATATCTCAAGTGGTCTTGCTAGTTTTAGATTATTTAGGATGTAAACGAAGATATTGTTGGGGACCATTGAAACAATGTTTTTCAGCTTTAGCAAGAACCAACAGGACTTGTTCCCAGTTGATAGTTTGATAGGGGATATGCTAGGAGGGATGTTACAGGGAATAGTGGGGGGGATGAAATTACAGCTAAATTTATCAGCCAGTAGATTCCAGTAGATTCATTATGTCATTTATAAGAAAGTAGATTTGTTATGTCACCCTGGTCTGTAATGATTCATAGTGCCCTTTTGTGTATTTCCCAGCTCAGAGAGACCAGGTAAACACCTACTTCCACCAGACGAACAATCGCAGTCCTCCCAATGTAAAAGCATAGTAAAGGACTGTCTGGAGTGAACGTATACCACAAACAAATTTAAATGGTACAAAATACTAACATAAACATACTTAAAGATGTAGATATTGCAGTGTGCTTTAAACAGGTTATACAAGTGTGATTATTCAATAAAAGTACTTTGCTTGGAATAAATGAGCTAAGAGCCACTCAATTATACAGAATTTATAAAGGGCCAACAAAACTACATTCAGAAATCTCAGGTGTTTCCCCAACCTCAACAGACCAGGTTACCTCCCAGCACACTAGATGGAAAATCCACTGCCATTTTTGTGTAAAAACAATTATTTGCTAGAGTGTAAAAATACACTACTTTATCCAACAGCTAGCTAGATAATGAAGTCAGATCAAGTAGAACAGACAATGTGAGGCAATATGCACCTTTTCAATATAAGCACAAGGAAAGACACATAATTCAGGATATCAACACCAGTGTAGAAAGAGAGGAGCTTATTAAACTCAATTTACAGAGGGGGTGGGCACCAGAAAATCACCAGGTTTAAAAAGCAAATCAACAAACGTGACAGTGCATGGGAAACACAGCAGAGAATCAGCAGCGTTGCTTTAGTTTATGCAGGTTTCAAATATTTCAGACAAAGACAGAGACCCAGAATTTCACTGAGTATTTAAGTATCACTCAAGGGACAATTTAACCAAAAAAAAAAAAAAACTATGAAATGCGCCGCCTAAATAATTTGTGTTCGCTTATCACTTAGAACAAAAACACTGAGCCAAGTAGATTTCTTAAAACTAGAAAACAAAATGGAGCTGGTATCAGAAAGCAGCTCTAAAAGGTCACAGACAAAAATATAGGTTTTCTTACCCAGCAGGGAATCACCAGTAGTGCTTTAGTTTATGCAGGCTTCAAATCTTTTCAGACAAAGACAGAGGCCTAGAATTTCACAGAGTATTTAAGTATCACTGAAGAAATAATTTAACCAATGGAAAAAAAAACTTGTGAAATGTGCAGCCTAGATAATTTGTGTCAACCTCTCACAAAGAACAAAAACACCACCAGGCCAAGCAGAGTTCTTAAAACAGAAAACAAAATTGAGCAGGTATCAGAAACCAGCTCTAGAAGGTAACAGACAAAAAATATAGGTTTTCTCACCCAGCATGACAATGAAAGTTTTCATTAATGCATAACCATACCAAGTAGATAATAAATTGTACTTCTGATAAAATGTATACTTTTTGTTTATGTTTGTGAAATGGCATTAGTACATGGTATTGTATGTGCTTTTTCATATTGCTGAATCAGCTTGTCTGTCACTACCTATGAATGCTCACATGCTCCTTCAATGTTGTTTTACTAAGTTTAAGAGAATAATTTAACTTGCCCACTGTTAAAGTGATTCAGTGCATTAACTTAGTTTGTTGCTTGTCAAAATGAATTGTTGAAGTGATTGAGTGAATTTGCTTTATTCTTGCTTTAGGATATCATTTGCTGGTTGAACAATCTAAATGTTGCTGAGTGCTTTAGTATAATCCATCTGGAAGTTGGTGAAGAAGAATAAGGAGCTGTTAACTAGCTGTTTACTGTGGTTCAGTGGTCCAAAGTTTGATTCCTTCAGCCTCTACTACCTAACTGTGTGACTCTAAGCAAATCACTTAACCTCACAGCACTTCCAGGCTGAGTCTAAAAAAGGTCTATGGAGATCAGTGCTCTACCCTGGTAAACAATCACAAATAAAATAAATAATATACAAGTGTTGCTGACGGTTTTACATTTAAGGGCTAATTGCATACCACAAGGGTCTAACCCATTCTATTCTCTCTTTCTACCATGGAGGCTCACTTTATTCCACTACCCTGCCCCAAGTTCCCACAAATTACCACCTACTATTACAGGGTCTACTTTGAAACATCTTAAACCCATAACATCTAATTTCATAACATTGAGACCAGCACATCTAAATCCCAAACATTTAAAATGAATAACATTGAATTTCATTACATCTAGCACTACAAATCGCAAGAAAATAACATCCCCGCCACATATAACGACACCAAACTACCAAACACACTTTGTTAATTGTTAATTTCCTAACCCCACTGTATCAAGCCATCCTGCAGAAATGTAGTAAAAAGTGTGTTTGTTAGTTTGGTGTCATTATATGTCATTATATGTGGATGGGGATGTTATTTTCATGTGATTTGCACTGTTAGATGTTATGAAATTCAATGTTATGGGTTTTAGATGTTCTGGTCTCAATGTTATGAAGTTAGATGTTATGGGTTTTAGATGTTTTGAAGGGGACCCCTGTTACATTATCTAAGCTTCTCTCAACAGCTCATATTTCAACTTACTGTTACTCATCTCCAACATCCAGCACAATAGCATTATTTAAACTTTATTACCGATTAACCCTATTCATTTCATACTTCCCTATATACATTTTCATAACCTTCTCATTCTGCCTCAAACTTTCAACAATAACTTATATTAAAATCATTACTATAGCAATTACCATTTATTATAACACTACACAAACGACAAACCCTTTTATATTACTTCATTATGTCACTTTCTTGTCTACTGATCATCAACTCATCTCTCTTCCCTAAAGTCTTATCCTCCGTATAAGCATTTCTAATTTAATTCTCTCTCCAACTGTCTACAAACTGTCAAAATCCCCTTCAGCAATTTATAGCCCACATTATCTCTATTAATTTATTTTTCACTCCTTAATTCTTTTTTTACATCTTACTATTTCTTCACTACTTCACTGCTATTTCTTTCCACAATATCTCTCAATTAACATCATGCATTTATTTTCCTTGCTAGTAATCCTTGTTCTATCGCTATATGTCCAGCTTAATCAGTTGCATTACAACCTGCACCTTTACAATCTTCCTCACACTAATTGTCCCTTCACTAACAATACTAATTGCTCACAGTGTATATGTCATTCACTCTACAGTATTAATCACTTCCATTATTCTAAACTAAATTTTCTAAACTACAAAGCCCATCCTCTCAAAATTACCTTTAGAAATAAAATACAAAATAAATGACTCTACACTATTTCCTGTATTGCATTAGCTCTCAAATGTAGTGTATATATCCATGCTAACACTGGCTGTATTCAGACAAAACTCTTTCTCAAAAAACAATAACTGCAAAGCAAACTTCTACTCTCATTGCCCTATAAAATCTGGCCTTTATATCCAAAACACTGACTTCCGAAGTATATATAATAAAATAAATGAAGTACGTGCATGGATTGCTTTCTACTTTCCAGACATAGTGGTAGCAACAGAAACATGATTAAAACTAGACAACACAGATGAAGTCCTACCTACAGGATACTTTATCCACCATTCAGACTGAATTCAAATGAATGCCAGTTGTGTTGCTATCATCTTCAAAAATATCCTACAACTGCCCTCTTTCTCCCTTCTCACACCCCTCTCCAATAATGAAAAATTCTCATCTCAAACATGAAGCTCAACAGCTAGAAAAATATTGCAATTGTTACCCTACATATCCCCCAGTTAACAATGCATCCACAACAGAGGAAATTATTATTGTAGGAGATGTAAACATAGATTGGCAGCAAAAAGACTGTACTAACCCAACACAAAACATATAACTATATGGATTCTCTCAAATATTAACAACAATGACTAGATATATTAACATTTCATAAAAAGGAATCTATCTTAGACTGAATCCTTAGCTCCACCCCTAAAAATATTGCTTCCTTTGGAAGTGTGCTAGATGCTCTCAGTGACCATCTTCCTATATTTGCAGTCAGGCACCAAACCTAAATCCAGAGGAATCACACATCAAGAAAATCAATAACATAATTCTAAATCTTTCTGGGCCTCAATAAAAAACCTTATTAATCCTGCCCAGTGTATTCAACCTGATCCTCACTTCTAATCAAACTGACAGTCTGCCTATAAAATTCAACCTCCACTTTATAAAATAAGCAATCTCCTTAATCAAAGACACCAACAACTTCCAACATCACTTATTCAGGATTTGGTAACTTATAGGGACAGTGACCTAACATTTAACCAATATATATCTATTTTTAGAAGAAATTCCTTCTGTATTGCACAGCTTATAAACAAATGGATTGTGTCTAGATCTAGGGATCTCACTGTTCACCTTTACTCAGGCCTCATTAGGCCAATCATTGAATATAAAGCCCCCTTAGGCATGTATCTGTCAAGACACGTGTAATAACTGGAATGCCCACAGAGATACTTAACTAAAAGGATACAAGAACTAAACTACATGTCCTACATAGATCGACTCAAAGCCCTGTCACTGTGCTCAGTATCCTACAGACTGCTAAGAGGTGACTTGTGTCTGGCATACAAATCATCCATCGACCTAGTACTGATGGATTTACCACACATTAGCAAATCAAATAGCATCAGAAATGCTCACCCTAGGGATTTAAACCACTTCTGCAGCATCAACTGAATGGTTTGGAGGGACAGGTATATCTTGCAGAGGATACCACTGCTCTGGAACAGACTCCTCATCCACATAAAACAAAGTTCATCCTTGTCCATAGTCAAGGCCAAATTGGATCTATGGATGGGAATCAGGAAATTTAACTGAGGAGAACCCCCTGTACTACTAATGGACAGAGATAACTCCTAGATGCTTTATCCCATGCATGGGTCCCCTCAAATTATCTATGGTATTGTCTCATTAGGGGTAATATATAATTATTGACCATGGGCTGGATAAGGCCAATCTCTAACCATATGGGATAAATTAATTTGAGCACAAAAAGGGAAATTAGCTAGGCTTAAAATGGCTCAATGGGCAGCAAGCCTAGTACTTACCTATGAAGCTATGAATATAACTCTTCCCCACAGATCCTCTGCCTTTATGAGCTTTGAACTGGGAGGTTGGACACTTGCCTTATCACAGCCTATTTTTAGGTATTCTTATGTCGTTTTATTAGCACATCCTATTGTTCTCTTGCAATTGTGGGAGGGTTGGATACCATAGATAACACTGCTTTCATTTTTATGAATAAAAGCAGCCATAATGTTACTCAAGGTGTGACACAGCTATTGCATATCATGACATTGTTATTGATGATTGGATTTCCAGAGCCTGATGAGCACTCCCAAAATACAAAACAAATAAATGGAATGATAAAATAAAAACATTCATATTTTGTTTTTCCTTACTAGAGCAGCACACCTAAATAGAACTGCTTAATGGGATATTTGACAATATAATGTCAAAGAGCTATGGAGAATGGATGTTTATACTTTAGTATTTTGCAACCATAGCACAACGAACACTCCTAGGATTCAGAAAAATTGTCATTGCATGTGCAAATTGCCCAGCATAGGTTAGAAAATTAGTACTACAGTGAGAAAATATTCCTGCAATGAGAAAGAACCCATTGTCACCTCACTACATTGATTCTGAATTCAACACTCCATTCCACTGTCAGACCTGACCATACTGGTGTTCTCCCTAGAGGGCCATGTATCTTGTTAGCAAAGGCATAGCCTATACACATGCATGCGCATGCGAGAGCACACATGCGCGCACACACACACACACACACACACACACACACACACACACACACGCACGCACACATGCACACACACACACACACACACACACACACACACACACACACACACACACACACACACACACACACACACACACACACACACACACACACACACACACACACATATTTTCACAAATACGTACCAACATTCACTCTTCAAAAAACAAGCCTCCCCATAAGTGATCATACTGATGGAAACAGTCATCTCTACACTCATATGCACATTACAATATGCACATGTACAAAGACACGGTTTTCTACCTAACCCACCTAGTCTGTCCACTCAGATACACACATACACATACATTCATGCAGCCTCATTCATGCCCCTACAGACACACACTCACACACATATTCTCAATAACACCCTCCATCCTGCCATCTTTGCTGAACTTACCTGTACTGCAAGTACTACCACAGCAGTGAACAGTTGACCTCTGTGACTTTACAGCTGTCACTTTTATCTCCCAAAGTAAAAGTTTACATCACCCATTAGATCTTACTCAGCATATGATGGTCTTTCAACCTTTTCATAGGAATCCCAACTTGAGACTAAATAATCAATTAATAGATCTTAAAAATTTCCCATTAATAGTTAATTTAACTTTACTTGACATCTACTCATATCTCAAATATTCAGCTAATGAAATAAGACAAGAATTGAATCTACCTAAACCTTATCTAGTTATATTGAGACAAATTAAGGAACTCTCTATAAGTTACTTTAAGAATTTCAAACCCAGAGATGAGGATTTAACAAA
Organism: Protopterus annectens; assembly: GCF_019279795.1. Classification (NCBI taxonomy): domain Eukaryota; kingdom Metazoa; phylum Chordata; order Ceratodontiformes; family Protopteridae; genus Protopterus; species Protopterus annectens. The sequence goes on from NC_056729.1 coordinate 876,795,673, forward strand.
ATGCTCAAACTTATGGCAAACTCTTCAACAAGAGGTTAAATTTATAACTGCTGCAAATAAATTAATAAAAGAGTTCAAATTTCAGGATAAAGTTCTTTTGTCGAAATATTGGAAAGATAAAATCTCGTTGATAGAAGAAAATCAAATATTAAAAGCAATTAACAACAAAATTGATCTCTCTTCAAAAGTTGATGTATACTCAGCTTATGATATTGAATAATGCATATTATACATGCCTTAGCTTGCATAAATTCAATTCTAAAAAATCTCCAAATTGTCCATACTGTAAAGACCAACCTGCCGATCTTCTCCATATGTTCTGGAGCTGCAAATGCATTTATAAACTTTGGAACTCTTTAAAAATACAACTTCAAAAGATGGGTTATCAAAGTTCAACACTTTCATGGGAATTTATGATTTTACATATCCCTCCAAAAGAACTTTCTAGATCACAAATCACTATATTTATTAATATCTTCTTATTAATGAAACTATGTATGTTTAACTATGGTTAAACCCATCTCAAACTTCATGGGATAACTTTAAGACTCTAGCAATGAAACATATAGTAGCCCACAAATTACTTCTTCATGATCATAATAAAAATATCAATAATCCAAAAATATGGGAACAAGTGTTTAATATTATATTGGTACTTTGAACCTAAATGTATTCTGAGTTATGTATACAGTTTAAGGAAACTTTTTAACAACAAACTGTTTATTACTTGAATCATTCTTAATCATTTTTATATCCTCTTGTATAAATTAATGTTACAGTTGGAAGCATTCATGTAAATATTGTATATATGTTATGGTGTTATTATTAGAAACATTATTGGTATTTATCTTTAATTCTGTTTTTAAGTTTGTACTGAAAATGATAAAACAATAAAGATTTATTATTGAAAAAAAAAAGTTTACATCACCAAGCAATTCTTTGAATCACTCAGCCAAGCAAACTGAAAAGCAGAGATTCTGGTGGGGAACAGATGGCTAATTAGCATTGGCAACACCACTGGATTGTCATATTATTATGTGGCTTCAGCTATGAGCCCACCCTCTGTGCTGAGACCCCTGTAAGAGGAAACTACAGTAACAGAGTAGTTTCGGAATTCAAATAGCTTAGCATAATGTGGAAGCCTTCAAACTGAATGCTTTTACATAAAACTAAGCCTTTATGAAGCCAAGATTTTTTTTTCTTTTTTCTCTTCCTCTTACCTAAATATCAGAACTAATAATGTGCCAAAAGGAAAAAGTAATAAACACCTGAAGGACAAGTAAGCAGTAAAAGTAATGAACTGAAATCAAAGCATTTGATAAACTGGAGACAATCTCCAATAAAATGCTAAACTAAGTGGCAGCTATTAATGCAATCAGAGTCATTTAAAACCTGATTAATCTGTCTGTCATTCTTATGGTTCATCGAGACAAAAAGACTCAAGGGACTCAGATTAAGGCTTACCGTTTTGCTGATGTACGAAGTGCTGACATTCATACATTGTATCCCTTCACTATTACAGCATCCTCCACATCTAAATGCTGTCACACAGGGTGGTTTAAAGAATGTACTTGTCGTCGTTCCATATTCTTTGCTCACGTCCACGCATACTTCCCGAGGCACACACTGGGTCTTTCTCCATTCTATGTCAATACCTGTTAGGTAAATCGACAAACTCAGTGTAGTACAAAAGCCACAAAAATAATACAGGTATGAAGGCAAATATTAACATTTTACAGTACTGGAAAGTGAAGCTTGAAATGCAAGACAAAACAGAAACAATTATGCACAATATATTATGTATATAAGTTGTACCATTTTGACATGTCTGCACATCTCAGGAACGTAAAAACAGGAAAATATATTTTAACAGCAGGACCCATTAAGACAGGTGATTCACTACTGCCTACACCAACCATCCATCCGTCCATCCATCCTCAACTCCTTTTTCCCATTTTGGACATGGGATTGGAGTATCACTTCAACAGTGACAATCATCTCGAGCAAAGGTTTACACCACCGGGTGGCTAGCCATGGCATTAAATTGCAACAAGTCTACAATGTTGCCTCACACTACTTTTTTTTCAGGAATTTATTTATTTGTTTTTCAGCTCATTATCTGCAGTTGCTTATATGCTGCAGGGTATTCAAAATTACATCGTTAGGATTTTCATGTAGAAGTTACATTAATACAGTTTTCTTACTATCTGCACTCTGTAGTGTTAATGTACAAACAGTGTAGGTCTGTGAAAGACTTCGGAGATAGCGGGGTGGTGGATTACTAAGGATTTATATAGTGCATCACTGTCATCATGCTAATGCAGTTAATATGACTTTACCAAGCAATAGTATCAAACTTAACTCATCTATAGCATCACTGTGCTATTTGTTGGAAGGCCTAATGTGAAGCCTTCGAGCATATCTGTGTTCGGTGTTTTGTACACAGCTTGCCAATATCTGTATAACACGTGCATTATTTTGCATTTTGTTTTCTTGATCATGCTCCAATACGTATACACCTCTGAATTTTTTTTTTCTTTAAGGTTTTACTCTTTCATTACCACACCCCTGTCATGTTTAATATAATGTAAAAAGCTCCCCTCCAACTACCTTGCACTTAACCAATGAAGACAGAACAACTTATAGTGTGCACACATTACTCATGCTTCTGATTACTCCTACAACCTCTAAGGGTACTCATTATGCTCCTACATCCCCTAAGGGTACTCATTATGCTCCTTCCTCTAAGAGTACTGATTATGCTCCTACATCCTCTAAGGGTACTCATTATGCTTCTACATTCTCTAAGGGTACTCATTATGCTCCTTCCTCTAAGAGTACTCATTATGCTCCTACATCCTCTAAGGGTACTCATTATGCTACTTCCTCTAAGGGTACTCATTATGCTCCTACATCCTATAAGGGTACTCATTATGCTCCTTCCTCTAAGGGTACTCATTATGCTCCTACATTCTCTAAGGGTAGTCATTATGCTCCTACATCCTCTAAGGGTACTCATTATGCTCCTTCCTCTAAGGGTACTCATTATGCTCCTTCCTCTAGGGTACTCATTATGCTCCTAAATCCTCTAAGGGTACTCATTATGCTCCTTCCTCTAAGGGTACTCATTATGCTCCAACATTCTCTAAGGGTAGTCATTATGCTCCTACATCCTCTAAGGGTACTCATTATGCTCCTACATTCTCTAAGGGTACTCATTATGCTCCTACATCCTCTAAGGGTACTCATTATGCTCCTTCCTCTAAGGGTACTCATTATGCTCCTACATCATCTAATGGTACTCATTATGCTCCTACATCCTCTAAGGGTACTCATTATGCTCCTACATTCTCTAAGGGTACTCATTATGCTCCTACATCCTCTAAGGGTACTCATTATGCTCCTTCCTCTAAGGGTACTCATTATGCTCCTTCCTCTAAGGGTACTCATTATGCTCCTACATCCTCTAAGGGTACTCATTATGCTCCTACATCCTCTAAGGGTACTCATTGTGCTCCTACATTCTCTAAGGGTAGTCATTATGCACCTTCCACTAAGGGCACTCATTATGCTCCTATATCCTCTAAGGGTACTCATTATGCTCCTACATCCTCTAAGGGTACTCATTATGCTCCTATATCCTCTAAGGGCACTCATTATGCTCCTACAGTCTCTACGGGTACTCATTATGCTCCTTCCTCTAAGGGTACTCATTATGCTCTACATCCTCTAAGGGTACTCATTATGCTCCTACATCCTCTAAGGGTACTCATTATGCTCCTACATCCTCTAATTGTACTCATGCTGTCATCTGCTTTATCTATAGTGATATCCATATCCCACAACCAGGTCCATTTCCTACCATCATCTGCTCAGCTATTAGCTAGTCTCTAAGGGATCTTTTTTATACCATTGTTGACTAAGCCTGCAGTAGTTAACATGCCAGTGATTTCATATAAACCTATAAACCCATAAACTTCTGAACCTGATGCTTACTGTTTTTGAAAAAGTTCTCCAGTTCTTTATGTATTGCTAATTTTCTCCACATTTCACAGAGTCCTTAAAGAGACAGTGGCAAGGGCCATAGCATGAACACAAACTATATAAGAAACAATATAAAAAAACTAATACTGTATAAAACATGTGTAACAATATGTAAGAAAGTATATACATATATATAACTGTCTAAGAAATTCTACACAACTAAGAAATACATAAATAACTAAATATACCATAATGGAAACACACAATATTACATTTAAAGTGGTGTATTCTTTAAAACAGGTTTCAATGGTATACAATCATTTAAACCATGTCCAATATTTGCTCTTAATTTCAGAATCCATTTGGTTTCTAAATTCTCAGTACAGATTCTGATATCCCCTCCCCTTGAAAACTCATTGCATTTGCCTAGTACTCTAAATAAAATTGTAAATGATTGTATACCTTTAAAACCTGTTTTAAAGAATAGACCACTTTGAAGGTAATTTTGTGTGTTTCCATCATGGTATATTTAGTTATTTATGTATTTCTTAGTTGTGTAGAATTTCTTAGACTGTTATATATGTGTATATATTTTCTTACATATTGTTACACATGTTTTATACAGTATTTTTTTTATATTGTTTCTTATATAGTTTGTGTTTATGCTATGGCCCTTGCCACTGTCTCTTTAAGATGATTACCATTAGAACATGTGATTTAATGATTATTAGTATAAAGATAGGTGTGTTTGTATCTTGTTTCATACACCTGAAGAAGCCTTGATGGTGAAAGCGCTTGTGTTTTTACAATAAAGTAACTTCGAGAGCCTGGAGCCTTACCTTGGTATTGTTTTCTTGCTGAAAGTGTTGGATGTTGTTTAAATGAAGTCGATGGTTTGTTTTATTTATGCACACAAATATTAGTTTCATTTGGCTGGTTGGTATAAGATCACACACATCTGGGGGTGGCTAGGAAATGGGAGTAGGGCAGGAGAGGAGAGGAGAGGAGAGGAGTGAGAGGTGCCAGACTGCAGGTGTTGGAACCAGTGTGGACATGCACACTAGACAGAAAGCAGGCTGCCCTGAAACTTCACTCTGAACGGAAACTGTAGTTTTGTAAGTTTCAAATAGGTAAGTTTGAGCAAAAAGTGCATATGAGTAACAGGAAATACTGTTTCGGAAACAAACCATGGAATGCTCTAGTAAGGTCATTAGACAATATGTAAAATATCATTAAACAAAAACTCTGTAGGGTAAATGGCAAAGTATAGAGATGCTCAGGCTATGCTACTGCTTGGTACAAGAATCCTGGCAGTAGTAGTGCTAATGGTCACACAATAGTGAGCTATGCACATGGACCAGCAATTTCTAAAGATAAAATCATGATGCTGCTGGTAGTGAAAAGGTAAAAAATTGTCAGGGGAAAGTAGGATTGCAGATGAATATGCAGAAATGTAAGGAGTTTGAAAATAACATTTTCAGGTTGGGTTATGCTATAGGTAAGGGAAAGATGGAGAAGTTGAAAAAAGGAAAACAGGAAAACAGTGAATTAACAGCAGGGACTGAGATGTGATAATAGCTACTCTGGCATAGTTAGACATCTGAAGCCAGTGATTCTTTGGGTGAGTTTATCAATCCACATATCCGCAGTGATACAGTGGTAGCGTTGTTGCCTCACAGCAAGAGGTTCTCCCATTCGATTCTCGGCTGGAGTGCGGGGAGTGCCTTCTGTGTGGAGTCTGCCTGTCCTCGCCGCAGTTGGGTGGGCATTCGAAAGACATGTGAAAATGGGCATGCCTTGGGTGGGCATTCGAAAGACATGTGAAAATGGGCGTGCCTTAGTTGAAGGTTGAATGTCGAGCTGGCACCGCGGCGTTCCTCAAAATCTACTGCCAATCATTAGCGGACCGGAGTTCTGCTGTGGCGACCCCTAACTGGGAAAAGCCAAAAGACAACAACAACATCCACTCACTGAATTGAGCATTTTATGTTGCTATGGTTTTTCACTATTTAATATGTAAGAAAAGCCGGTTCCATAGGTAGGTAAGGCAATGGATATCACTCGACTGGTGTGTTTTGGCATAAAATTAGGTCTTTGGAATGGGTATTAACTGAAGATTTTTTTCTTTCTAAGGAAATAATATCACAGAAAGCAGGTTATGGCAGTAACCTGGAAGGGAAGCCAAGGATCACCTCTCAGGAGTCTATGGTATCACAGAAAAAAGGACAGAGAATTTAGTGTACGTGAAAATAAGTAGTTCTTTAAACCTTGGACCGTTTGCTTATGAAATGTTATTGTTGTTTTTCTAGTTGGGAGAGTCAATCAAGACTTTACATGCCAAATGGATTACTATATTATATGATGGAGAAAATATGGACAGAGTAAAGGAAATCAGTTTAGATCTGTAAGTTAAACCATAACAGATGAGACAGACAGAAGGAGTAAGAAAAGCTTATTGCCTACGTAAGTTCCTAATATAATTTCCCATTGCAGTTTAACTCTTAAAATCCATTTATTTGATACCATGCAGTAGCGTTATCGTAGTGGTGACTATACTACATTTTTTTTGTATTTAAGGTGAGACATGATTACAACACTAACTAGTGTTACCGAGCTATTGCTAGAATATTGCAAATCTGAAGGGGGCAATTACTTTCTTGCTGTCATCTGTGAATTTAGGTAATCATATTATCAATTGCCCATAAATCATCAAAGCAACTGACTTGAGAGATGACTGAGACAAGTACAGAATACTGAAGGGTATGGCTAGTAACATTTTCATTTTGGAGACGGTACCAGTTACTTGGCTTGACTGTGCAGCACTTGGTACCCCGTGAGCAATCCACTAAACTACAAAAGGGTTTGCTTAGTTGTGTTAGTTTGTTCTGATGCATTGACTGTCAGACAAGCAGTTTAAATGGGAAGCCTTTAAACTAGGATTTTATGACTTTTTCAAAGAATCTAACTAGATTAAAAGGCATGAAATGCATATCTTATTTTTCCCTTTTCTTAAGGAATGTTGTATATGCTCTCATTACGTCATCTAACTTTGTTTGCTTTTTCTTCCAATGGACATCATGGCATTTCTTATTGTTGGTAACAGAATTTTTTTAGCTATTGTTATTCTTTTACCACCATCTTTTTCTAACTAGGTATAATTTACAACAGCCAGAGGTACCCTGACATACAATACCTTTTCTTCTGCTACTGTCCAGCTTCCATATAGTCCAATGACTGCAGGTGAGATGAGTGTTCAAAACTCATGAGTAGACTTGTCTGCATCAACAAATGGCACAGCTTTCTCCTTTCCAACAATGCCTAAACATGCTAAATATATGTACCTATAATGTGATAAATTTAATGAAAAGGAGAACATGTGTAAACAAAATGGTCAGCTTCAGAAGAAATTATTTGAGGAGTAAACCAGAGAAAGGCATGGCATATCGCAAGAAAACAACAGTGTAGTATTTTCCCTTTTCAGTGAAGAGGTTTCAGCCTAAATGTTGCGATGAAGCTAACCAGATTTTTTTAGCATGCATGCACTTGTCCATCCTCCAACATCTAACCTTTGCTGGATGTTCCAGAAGACTGTGTCAGTGGGTCAGTCCTATTCAGAAAATTCTTAAAGTGATTTTCCTATGTTAGGATGTGCATTGAGGCAATTGATGAGTCAGGTGCAGTGATGCATTTTTACTCTTTTCTGCAGTTATGTATTTGGCCATTTTTTAATAAAAAACGTTGTGAATTTTTATTAAACCACAGCCAAAATAAATTTAGCCTTTACCACTGTGACGTTATCTAGGAGTAAGATGGGCTACATCCATTGACTTTAATGGGGCACCTTTGTACAAGCACAGTAGTGTACCCATTAAAGTTTGGGCACAATACACATTTTTCCTACACCAAAGCCACTGAGGTTAAAGTTTACTATTTTTTCATCAGTGAAATCAGTGAATGGAAATGGTATTTTAAAGGTGTTTTTCTTGTTGAAATCCAAGAAGAAAATGTTCCCTAAAGGGTAAAGGTGTTGTTCACCAAAGTTTGTACCAAAATCACTTTAAAGAAGAAAAAAGGCAACTTCTTTAGCTCATATGCAGACACGAGATTTACACAGCTTCATTCACTACAACAATGTAGTTCTAAAACAGAATATGGCTAAATAAAATAATAATCATACTTACTCTTCAAAATCTCTGGATTGTAAAATGCTGCTGCATATTTAATTGTTTCTTCAGTTTCTGCATCATACTTTATATATTCTTTTTGATATATCTGACTCCCCTTCCGTGAGTAACATTTTACGATTTTCCAGTACTCTGGATACAATATTGTCATGATGTCATCTACACTGGATGCTGACCGCAACATGTTTTCCAGTTCACTGCTTTCCTCGTCCTAGTTTTACAAAGAAATTATAAACAATATATTGCTACACTTAGGTTTGCTATAAGAATTACTCAACTAAGTAACTCATTTAGTTGTTAATTATTCAAGACAACAGAATTTTGTTAACACATATGGCATGTGCACCTCCATTTCCAGAGATATCCTAACTGCAGCAAACATTCTAAAATTCTGATATATAAAACTAAGCCACACATAATTATAGCTACATGTAACAGGAATATACAATAAATGTTCTGCTGTAGGTCCATAAATGTTGGTTAAGTCTTCGTCTGGGATAACTGGTTTCAAGAAAATGCAGTAATATAAAACAACTGATCTCTTTGGAAGACAGCATTTGCATTGACTGTTTGTGGTAGCTGTAACAGATATAAAAATGATCCCACCGCACACTGAAACAGTAGGAGTTTATTAAGTTTTTACATATCTAGTCAACAAAGGAAAACAGTAATATCCATTCAACAAAATGTAAAATGTTACAAACATAACAAAATATTGTTCAATGTGCAGGCATAAAGATATACAAAACTGGATAAGTTACATTACGTGCAAATATACAAAATGTGGAAAGCTGAATATCTACAGAAACATTCAAACATCAGCCTAATGCCCTTGTCAATATCCCATAACTTACTTACCAACCAAATTGCACCATATTCATATTTATGTTTTCTACAGACCAACAATCAAACCCAGCTTTTGCCTTATCCCATAAAACCTCCAACTGTATATACTTCAAATGAACATGTTCCATATTCTCCTTAACACAACAGTCCATCTTATTTCATTTCCTTTCCTGATTTTGTTATATTTCATTTCTGCATTCTCAGCTGTCTTACCCAAAGACAGTCTAGGTCTTGGCATGAAGTTGCACTTTTAAACTTCTTTTTCCATCTTGCTATAGCTACTGCTATAGCATCATTACATTTTTTCCAAAGATACACACAAAAATTTCTTATTTATGGTGTCTTACCATTCCTTTCCACCAGTCTCTGCTCGTAAAACACCAGTGGCAGCCACACTTTATTGTATCCTTTAATATATATGCAACCTGTAGTTCAGAACACATAATTTATTTAGCTTCCTGCACAGTGTGTGCTAAATTTTATGTTGGGAAAACAGATAGAGCCCTGCAGGATCGCATAACAGAACATATTTATCATATTAGCAAGGGCAGCCAAAACAGTGCCCTTTCTAAACATGTCTTGGAGACAGATTTGACACACACATTTTTATTTACAGCTATTAGATGAGTGTTTGAGAGTGCCAGATGTGGTGATATTAGCAATACTACTGAACAACTGGAAGCCAAATGGATAATCAAGCTCAGAAGCGACTATGGGCATGGGTTGAATGACAGGGTGCCCATTACACACAAACTAAAGAGTAGGCGCCTATGCAGATGAAGTAGCAGTACTTAGTATACAGTATTTGTGTAGCTACTGTTTAAAAGGAATTTGTACTCATATTAGACATATTGTTTTTATTCATTTTATGTTTTTTAGTTAGTGTGCATAATGCTATGTATTGTTAGGACTGTGTCTCTTTTAGAGTTAAGTGAAATGCATCATGTGATTTGTTTTATTAGAATATTTAATGCAGTCTTTTTTATTCTTGCTTGTATCTGATGAAGCAGTACAACCTGCAAAAGCACTCATATCTTTGTGAATAAAGAGATTTGAAGAACTGGAGCAGTCTGCTGTTTTTGGGTTCACTTGTGTAGTTGGAATTGTTTGCTTGTTTATTTTATGTGACCCTGAAACTTGGAGAATCATGGTGGTTTGTGTTTTTTACTATTATTGAACAAATTAATTGTCTTTTCTTTCTTGCCATTGGTGACTCTGCAGTTTTTTGTTTTGTTTTTTCTACATTTTAATACAAGTGGCCTGTTCAGTGTGTGTTTTGTGAACTTTAATGTTACTTTTACCTAAAAGTCCAATGAAAGCATTTAGTCAAAACAAGGCACATTTAGTCCCCCCTAGACTCACCGACAGAGGACTTGCATGAAGAGGTAGATGCCAGTTTCCATTTTGCTGAGCAGATCATTCCACATTTAGAGAATATCTCCAGATTAAGCAACAAAAAGAAGGTAAACCCTCCAGTCCATTTCCTCCTGCTCCTCACAAATGGATGCAGAAAACCTGCTTGTTTATCCTTAAACTTCTTGGTTATTTATTTATTTATAAATTGGCATTTGTCTACTGGGAAAATCAGACTTGGCAAGTTACCCATTTTCAGCAGAGGTCCAGGAAGAAAAGCTCCACAATACATAATTTTTAAAGAAAGAATTTAACAGTATTTTTGGTTAAACATAATACAGTACAATTCATAATATGGAAAACTGTTATAAAGCTTAACAGTAGAGCATAAAATTCACAGATAATATTTACAAGATTGTTTGTGTCTTTCGGCTTTTCCTGGTTAGGGGTCGCCACAGTGGAACTCCGGTCCGCTAATGATTGGCAGTAGATTTTTACGTGTTGGCTTGCTGGGCCTAACGCACAACCTTCAACGAAGGAGCGCCCATTCACGCATGTCGCCACACAGAAGACGGTCTAACTGAGAATCGAATGGGCAACGTCTAACTGTGAGGCGACAATGCTACCGCAGCACCATCACCGCAGTATAGATAGTATTTACAAGCTATTCAGATTAAATAAAGTTGTACTTGATGCGCTAGGCTTTTGAGTTTGAAGTGAGTTAAAGAGGATGTCGAGGGAAGAAGTAGTTAGGGAGGAGAGGAGAGGAGGGAAAGTGGCACATATGTAAGGGTGAGAGGGATGTTTAGAATAAAAGAGGTAAATTATTAATAATGCCCAAGTTAGGTCCTCCTTTGCTGGATATCTTAAAGTATGTCACCAGCATTGTATGGGACAATATAGACAGGCTAGTCCAAGTACTGCAAACATCAGACTGCATATTCTCAACTTCTGGGATATGCACAATTTGTTTATAGACTCATAACTCATAGTATCCCAGAGTAAGGCACTCACAAAAAAAAAGCCTGCAGCCCACCTTCAGACACAGAGATTTGGGCAATGGACAGGTTAAGTTAGCCAATGGCATTTTTCTCAGTGGGAGTTGAACTACCTCTCATGGCATATTTCCTGAGGAAATTTACCCGAAACTGCAACATACCTTAGAGGAGCTACTGAGTTATATCACCTAAGATAAGGAATCTTAAGATATATGTTATGCATGCTGTGGCCAATTAGTAAAAACTACAAAAAGAACCTAGACAAGCTAGAGTTTTCACTGTGTGACACCTTAAACCTCCTGTAATAGTGGCCCATGGGATATATGCAATTATACAACTCTCCCCCATTAATATTCAAAAACGTGCATGCTGATTGGTTAGCATGCATGTTGTAAATCAGAGTTATAGTAATGGAAAAAGGTCCGGTCACCCGGACTTTTTCCATTACTATAACTCTTTTTTTCTCACTGTTTAACGTAGCGAGACAGCTTTAAAAAAAGCAACAGTGATTCTCCGTTGCTTTTTTAAAGCTGTCTCGCTATGTTGAACTCCTTTAACATAGCGAGACAGTTTGTAAATAGCAACAGAGATCTTGCTTTCTCCGTTGCTTTTTTCAAAACTGTCTCGCTATGTTAAATGGGTTTAGCATACTGAGACAGCTTTAAAAAAAGCAACAGAGATTCTCCGTTGCTTTTTTTAAAGCTGTCTCGCTATGCTAAACCCATTTAACATAGCGAAAACAGTTTGTAAAAAGCAACGGAGATCTTGCTTTCTCCGTTGCTTTTGCCCACGGTTCTGATGTACTGCGTAGGCATACGCGTGCACAGTACATCAGAACTGCCACAGAATACCAGACAGCTGCGGAAGGGCAGCAAGGAGGCATTATACAATGCCATTATTTATGAAAAGTAATTATTTTTTTCTTAAATAATGTCATTGTACAATAGCAATAACCCACTTCTGGGTGTGGGTAATGCTGGATTTACCGACGGTTGGCTTTGTTTGGCCACTCGGGCTTCGCCCTCATGACCAAACCACGCCAACCGTGGATAAAGCCAGCATTACCCACACCCAGGCATGGGTTATTGCTATAATGACCCCTTAAGAACATCAAGTGTTTCAGCTATATGGCTGAATTTCTGTGACATTTTACTTTTTCTTTTTAAATCTTTGTGGATGCATTCAGGCCAATAAAGCTCACCCCCACTAGCTGTGGACATGTATGTTTCAGCCTCCTTATGACCTTGTCAGCACAGCATAAGTGGACTGTTTGGCTATACCTTAGAAACACAGGGCCTTTAAACCAAGCTGATATCCATAACAATTAGGGTGATTCCTAATATCCCAACTAACATCCAAACCAAAGAGTAAAAAGGGCACATATACAAACCGATTAGTAAAAACAACAAGAAAAGCCTAGACAAGCTAGAGTTTTCAATGTAGTTTGGATCTTAGTTGGAATATTTTCAGACAACTTTATTGTTATGGACATCAGCTGGGTTTAAAACCCTATATGTCAAAAGTATAGTCAAACAGTCCATTTATGCTGTGCTGATGAGATCATAAGGCCAAAACATGCATGTCTACAGCTAGTGGGATTTGACTTTATTGGTCTGAATGCATCTACAAAGATTTAAAAAATAAATAAAAAGTCATGGACATTTTGAAGATATACAGTTGAAACACTTGATGTCCTTAAGGGGTCATTTGCATATATGATATGGGCCTCTGTTACAGAAGGTTTAAGGTATCATACATGAAAACTCCAGCTTGTCTAGGCTTTTGGTTGTAGTTTTTAGTAATACTCTTTGGTTTGCATGCTGTGGCCAAAGGTACATCTAGAGAAGTAGTATCTAATGCTGCCTTACACCTGTACTCCTGGCTGCAGTTAATAGATTTCAATGGGAACCCTGAAGTAAATTTCATGGATTCCCCTTTTAAACCACTTATGTTTGGTAATAAAGTCAAAAGTGTCTTAAATTGATCAAATACCAAGGTAAAATTCTGCCTGCTGTTGGCGTACAGTCCCACACTTCTCAATGTTTTATAATGTCCTTCAAATGAGATGTTAAATCGAGCTACTGTCTACCTGATCTGGTGGTAGCTCACTTGGATTTAAAAGATCATGTAGCACTTATTGAAAACAGTGGGGGAATTTTTCCACTCCACTAGTCAAATTTCCAGTAACCATTTGAAATGTCAAGACCTATTACAGCGAGACCCAAAACGTGGAGACTGAAATGAAGAAAGATCGAACTTGTATATATAAAGCCCAAGATGCTATTTCTTGGAATATTCCCTTTTCTCCAATATATGGAAACGTCGGAGTTTGCATATAAAAATTTGGGGGTGTAGAAAGTTTTAAGGAGAAGAGCGATTTTTGAGATTTGCTCTTCTCCTGTGTTTTCTGTCTGTATTTTTTTTTTTATTTTGGGCTTTTCGGCACTTGGCATTTTGAGTGCCAACATTTCAACATGGAGCCCAAATTTCCTCTATCTCCCCTGAAAATATGTCATAGGCCCTGCTGGACTATAACACCATCAGTAAAATTCAAACATAAAAAAAAAAATCAACACAGGATGGCATTTGTAGTTTCAGCGTGACACACAGTAACACAAACAGGGTAATTGTTGAAAGTAGACAAGTTCAACCTACTCTAGTCTCATTTCCATCAAGGTTAAAAGTCCAGAGGCAGTAGTAATTAGTGTTCAGCAGGTGGCTAAATTCAGTCCCAAGTCAGTTCCAGTTTAATCAGCACGGAAGCATTTTGTGCCATCAAATATAATTTTGGGAAATTGAAAAAGAATGAATATTGTGAGCTGAAAATACTTTTGCTGACAATGAAGTTTGCTTTTTTCCTCCACTGCTGTGTGACCTGTTGAGATACTTAAGTCCAGGGGCAGGGTGGGAGTGCATGGTGCCCCCCCCCAGAAAAACAAAATTGTTGAGTTGCTCGTCAAAGGTGGTTTGGGCTTTTTTCTTTTTTTTTTCTGTTCGCAGAAATTACCTTCAAAGACTCAACATGAATCTGATCAGCAGCATTCATGAAATCTTGCTTAACTATCCTATTCTGAAAGGATCTGAGATTTGTCTTTCCATCCACTTGACAGCCGGAATGAAGATCGCCAGTGGGAGATGGATAAGGGAGATAATATTCAGAAGGCATTGAATACCTCAATACCTTTTAGCTTCTACCACTTTCCTTATGAGACATCTTAATCTTTAAAAAGCAAGCAGCAAAGAATTTAGCTTTAAAGGTGTCAGAAACTGTTATCTAAAATATTGTATCAGAGCAGGAAGGCTTACGATAGTATTATATAAATAAAAGCCTAAACAATGTTGTTCAAAATGTAACTTTTTGAACAATCATCCAACAGTCTTATTCTGCCTTGTCTGTTATTAGGAGACTACATGTTATCTTTGGGTATCTAACCTCTACATAACAAGTGGCAAGGAGTCCAAGAGGATTTTGCACTTTTCAGTCAGAGTGAAGGACTACCAGTTCAGAAGACTCCATTTGGTTTCACTATAGCTCCCATGGTGTTTGTTAAAGGCAAGATCATAGTAGTGGCTATTCAGAAACTACAGATACTCAAGATATTCCTACATGTGGATAACTGGCTTCTTACCCAATCTACAGTTGATCTGGTAAACAAGAAAGAGTCTTCACTCAAACTGTTCAGCTCCCTGGGGATTAGAGTGAACCTACAAACACGTACAGTTTTCAATTCAGTTTATCATTTCTGCATGCTGAATCTCAACCACCATTGTTTGCTGAGACTTTCTCCTCAGTACAAGATACCTCTGCATTCTACTATCATGGCCTGTATCACCCAAGATTTTTTTCAGAACATCATGCCATATGGCTGCATCATATTTTATAATCCCTCATAATATATTTCAAAGGGATTTTCACTGGATATTACCATTTGGATTTCTATATCCCGAAAAACTCATTCAAAGGGATGGCAGTCCCATTCAGCTTTGGACACCTAGGGCCATGTTCAGTGTACTAACATCTATATTAGACTGTGCGAACACTATGACAGAAGATGGTCCTGGCAGCCTGGTGAACTCAGGAAACTGATATTCATATTCATATTGATCCTGTCGAACTGAGTGGTGCTGGGAAAAAATATGAGATAGCAGTGATCAGCATTTAAAAGTGCAATCACACAACAGTGATAAATCCTCAAGTAAGTTACTTTTGAGACTGGGGTATCTTATAGAATTATCATTACTTTAAGGTATGGAGATCTCAGAGTTAGTATGGATAAGCAGCAAGTGAGGGACACAGACCCTCCAACAACAGGGAGAGTGGTGGAAAGCCCCCTTCAATAATGCCTTAAAAGTGTTATACCGAAATGTGCTTTTTATTGTTTCATTGAGCAATTGATGTTTTGTGATCACACTTTTGAGTGTAATTCCTTTACTGTCTCAAACTTCTGTCATGGAGACAGAAATAATGGTTGTTTTGCCCAACATGAAAACATTCCAGGAACTTCTTTCTCATTGAGTTATGTCAATTCATTCTGATATCAGAGTAGCTGTGTTATTTATCAACAAGCTGGAAGGAACACATTCCTTCCTATCTGTACAGGAGCAACGAGAGCTTGGCAGTGGGATATAGGTTCCAGCCTTTTTCTAATAGCAACTCACATTCTGGGAAGGTCGGTTCACTTGCAGACTTAGTTGTTGCCTTCTTCTTCTAATTGTAAATGAGTTCTTTACTCACAAAGAAAATAATTTCATTGTCAGGAACTCCAAGATTCAGTTTGTTTGTCTTCATGACCATGCCAAATGTCCTGTTTCTTTTCTCCATAATACCTTCATCACTGAGGCAGGAAGATGTCTTAAATAAAATGGTAGGATGATCTCCTTTATACACACTTCATTTCCCTTGGCAATGAGGTTCATTCAAAAAGCCAAGCTCCATAAAGCCAAACACCGTCATTATAACTCTGTTCTAACAGAGGCAGACGCGGTTTCTACTGCTCTCCCCCTTGCCTCTATAGAAGCCTTCACATCCTTGCCCTCTAAAGACACTGCTGAAGCCTTCACATCCTTGTCCTCTGAAGACACTGCTGAAGCCTTCACATCCTTGCCCTCTGAAGACACTGCTGAAGCCTTCACATCCTTGCCCACTGAAGACACTGCTGAAGCCTTCACGTCCTTGCCCGCTGAAGACACTGCTGTCTTACGCTTCCTGTAAGACACACTGAGATATCTATTCCCTGAGCTGGAAGGCATAGTTATAGACAATGACCTTGCCTTTTCTTGGTCTCCATTCTCAGGTTCTCAGAGGCCTTCCATTAGAAAAACTTAAAGAGATGAATGAATCCATCTCTCCTCTTGGACAAAACAAAAGGCATGATTACCATCAGAACCTCCATTTTTTGATTCTGGTCTTACCTTCTCACTCACTGGTATAAAATTTGGCTCTATGTGATTTGGTCACTGATCCATATTGATGTGACACCCCAACACCATGGAAAAATAGAAAAGGGTGGGGGGGTGGTGGTGACGATGATGACTTCTCTTGTATTAAAATTCATCTTGCTGCAGAATCTAATTACTAAACAGGACTGTAGTATATTCCTTAATTCCAAATTAAGCAAAAAGTAGCTGAAGGGAAATAGTCCAGGAAAAATAGTCCAATAAAAACGGTGACCCAAGTATGAACCAAATGCATTCATTAAACGCTTTTCGTTCCACCAAATGTCAGAACTTCTTCAGATAAAATTCAATACTGGACCATTCTTTTAGGAACCTTTTAAAATCAGTCATGTGCTCCATCTTTACCAATAAAATCTATTCCCCCAACAATTGCATCATTAACCCTTATGTAATCTGTACATTTTTAGGTTATTTTTAAAAAAATATTAAAACATTACTTGTGTTTAACTACTCTAAACCATTATGTTTACACATAATGTCATTCATACATATCACTCATTAACAATGTCTATACATTTTATAAGTTTGTGTATTAGCATACACAAGATAGAGCACATTTCATTTAAACCAGGTTGTTTCCCAGCGTTAAGTCTCATTTACCAAAGTAACTCAAGTCTTTCTAACATAAGGGAATCTGGTCCTCCTCTTTCACTCTGAAATTACTTGGTCAATCGCTTTAAACTTAAAGCTATAGTCTGAAAATTCTAGAATGTGTCCAGCTAAAGCATTTTCTGTTTTACACCTTCTTATATTGTACAAATGTTCATATACCCTTTCTCTCAATTTCCGGTCAGTTTTGCCCACATAAAAAGCTGGGCATAACTGACATTGTGCTATGTATACAATACAATCAATTTAGAATTACATGTAAGTTTCTTCCTTGTGGCATATTTCTTACTCTGTACTTGATATGTTTGTCCAGTCTTTATATACTTACAGTAATTAAACATTCCACAAGTGGACATTCCTGGGTGTTGAACTATGTCTTCTTTTCTATTTTCTAACAAATTCTTCAAGTTCATGCCGCTCCTAAACATAACTTTAGGGGGGGTTCTCAGTTTTGTGTAAGAGGGTATTCTCTCCTGTAAGGAGATTCCAGTTTTTATATATTATATCAGGTAACTCTAAAAGCATTCAAGTTAAATGTTGTAATAAAGTTATACGTTATTTGAAACAAGTTACCTAGTCTTAAATAAATTAAATTATGCACACTTCACTGCCCTTGGCAATGAGGTTCATTCAAAAAGCCAAGCCCCATAAAGCCAAACACCGTCATTATAACTCTGCTCTAACAGAGGCAGTTGCGGTTTCCACTGCTCTCCCTCTTGTATCTATAGAGGCCTTCACATCCTTGCCCGCTGAAGACACTGCTGAAGCCTTCACATCCTTGCCTACTGAAGACACTGCTGAAGCCTTCACATCCTTGCCCGCTGAAGACACTGCTGAAACCTTCACACCCTTGCCTGCTGAAGACGCTGCTGTCTTACCCCTCCTGCAAGACACACTGAGATCTCTATTCCCTGAGCTGGAAGGCATAGTTATAGACAATGGCCCTGTCTTTTCTTGGTCTCCATTCTCAGATTCTCAGAGGCCTTCCATTAGAAAAATTTAAAGAGATGAATGGATGCATTTCTCCCCTTGGACAAAAACAAAAGGCATGATTACCATCAGAACCTCCATTTTTTTTGAATCTGCTCTTACCTTCTCACTCAGTGGTGTAAACCTTAGCTCTAGGTGATTTAGTCACTGATCCGTGTTGATGTGACACCCGAACACCATGTAAAAATGGAAAAGTGTGTGGGGGTGGTGGTGATGATGATGACTTCTCTTGTATTAAAATTCATCTTGCTGCAGAATCTAATTTCTAGAGAGGACTGTAGTATATTCCTTAAATCAAATGAAAGCATGTAAAACTTTCTTATGGATACCTTTAATCTTAAATCTCCTGTCTGTGAACTCATCCCTCCATGAGATTTATACTGCAAAGTTGAAAATTGACTTTGCCTTCCTCATTACTGGCTGGTTGACATAGGTGATATAAGGTTTCTTTACAGCAGCACCCTCTTTCCAGTGGCCAGCAACACTGCCAAGAGAATTTCTCAGTTATGGGCTCTATTTGTTAAATTGCCTTACCAATTTTCCGTTAAGACGATGGTACACAGAGCAAACCCTCAAACCCTTCCTCCGTAACTAAGGTTGCCATGGAGTTAAATCTGAGTTGTGTAATCAAACTTTTATCTATTTTCAGAATAGTTTATCGATGGCAAATGTCTTCTTCATTTTGTAGCTGTCCAAAATTAACCCAGGGTTTTTTTAGATAGAACCAAATCTTTCCTCGATGCCAGCCTGTCACTGTAAGACACGCTTAGCCAGAAAGTATTTTAATACCTTTCCTATTGCTTCCAAAATAATCATTTTATGACTACGTATACTTCCAAGCATTAGCTTATAACAGACTGACAGATACCCTGCCCAAACAAAAGTGTACTAAGGAAGCATTTTATACAACATATTCCATCTTTTGCCACTTCATGTTGGCCCTGACTTTTAGTACACTACTTTTGGTAGGGTATCAGCCAGTTTATTAAACTTCTACATGGAAACACTGATCCTGCTCTATACGATATGTCATTAGTGAAGAAACTGAAACCACCAGTGCAGAAAAAGAAAAGGCTGTTTACCCCTGAATGTTAGTGTCTGGCAAGGCAAATGTAGCAGCTCAGCTATTACCAGGAAGACATTTCTAAACACAGTTAAAGCCAATGGATCCTATAGTCCTGTCAAACGCTGACATTAACCCAGTGCAAGCAAATGTAAACTTATAGTTTTAGAAGTTTAGTTCTTGCAAATCTTTTTCCTCACGGCTGAACACTGGATGCACACAGGGCTTCTCAACTACCAGACTCTCCTTTTTTTCTTGAGAATAATTCCAACTCACAATTAGGGCTGGTGAAGAGATCAGTACACCTGGGGCAGTGTTATATTGCTGCCATGGAAAACATTTAGCTAGCTTTGGCATTCGGACTAGGGCTGGTGTTTGGTATGAGGTAAGGTTTAGGGAAAGTGCAAGGGTTACAGAGTGTAGTGTGTGCTGCATCCTACATGGACTCGAATGTAGTGCATAAATCAATGTGCCCGATTCCAAAAGACTTGATCTGAGTGTAAGTGACCACTTACATTAATAGAAGGCCTTTTGGAATCTGACCCCTAGTGTAAGTCTGTTTATAGATAAGCCTTTCAATAAAGTAAGTCACTTATACACTAAGTGCAAATCTTTCAGAATCAAGGCAGATTTACACTCAGAACAACTCTTTTGGTATCTGGCACAATAATTCGGTTTGCTTTTTATATGTTTTAATTGAATCTGTGCTGTAACAAATTACTTTAATAGTAGTTTTTGTTGTTGTTAATGTTAGCTCAATGGAAATGCATATTCTGATAGGACTGCCAACAAACTGACCTACAATGGTTACAAAAGTAATCTCTGTTTTGTTTCAATCAGCTCTGCTCTGCAAATACTGATGAATGGAGTATGATTAGTAGAAAGGAAATGTTTTAGTTTGGTGCCAGCATTTGAGCAACGGGCAGGTCAGAAGATAGGACAGAGGGAGGAGAGTTATGCAGATAAACGTTATCCAAGTTCAGGAATTTTAATGTGGCAATTACATTTTATAATGCAGGATATTTATTGCAGAAATTGGCACACAAGCTATAATGCTTATGATATGGACAATTGCATACATGCATACATATAACCTAAAAATATTTAGACAATTTTAACAGCAAAGGAAATATCTTGAAAACCAGAATGGCAGATGGTTCATTTTTATGTTCTTCAAATGACGTCCAAAGGCATATGCTTCTACATATGTCTTGCAACTGACAGAATGTTTCTGGAAGATGTTTCTGATTTCATTGAACTATATGTCTTCATATGTTATGGTGTTAAGTTTCAAAATGCCATATGCAACTATGAAGACTCCCTGCTTTAAGTTATTTGTTATGTTATATGATAGCTATAATGAAATATTAGGTCAAGCGATACTCTACCAAAAATGTTGGCCCTTTTTCAGAGGATGTAGTAATATGAAAAAAAGCTGGCATATTTTACAGCGTAATTCCTTATTTGTAAATTTTTTCCCCTCTAGTAGTGTTCAAGTCCAAAGCATTTATACGACAGGAATAACACAAGCAGGCCAACTTCTGTTTCTCCTTGAAATATTACTTGTAGTACTGTAAATAAAGTATGTACAAACAGATTTTTTTCTTTTTCTATAGCAAGGAATATGGTACTGATGCTCATAAAATATTTGTAACAGATGTCAGGATCCATGATGCTTTAGGAAAAATACAAACATGCATACCGAAGGATTGAGTACATACAACGTACTGGTGAGTACATACATAACTTGTTTGTTAGAAACAATATAAATATAAAATGTAATAATGAAAGAATATCTAAGTTGTAGGTTGACTCATTTTATATATATATATATATATATATATATATATATATATATATATATATATATATATATATATCTCAGGTGTAAGAGCCACTTTCAGAATTTGCTGATATTGGTCGGAATCACACTTTATTTTTTCAAGAATTGGAAGTCACAGTACTGGGTTGTAAACTTCTGAAAGAAGCTGCTACAACACAGTTCCAGTGCTTTTCCAACTATCCCTAGCCTTCCAGCACACAAATCGAGAGGGCTACCATAATTAACAGTGCTGCAGAGGAAGTAACACATTTACAAGGCATTCCCTACCACACAAAGATTCATATATACATGGAGCATATATGAAAAAAATATATATGTTCAATAACTAGATATGTATGTGCATAGCTATATCCACACACGCACACACACACACACACACACACACACACACACACACACACACACACACACACACACACCCTGTACAGTACCACAATAACACAATGCACTGCGGTGACTTCATTGTGGGAAGAGTACTCTAAGTGTGTGTTGGGTGACTTCACGAGTGTAAAACTGCTAAATGCCAAACAATGGCAATCTGGGAGAAAGCTACCGGTAACAGAAGTGAAAGAATTTGTCCACAAACAAATTGGCTACACTACACACTCATTTAAAAGGGCTCGCACAGATTTGACTATTACAAAAAAAAAGATATTAACTTAAGTAAGATATTATCTTAAGTATTCAACTGCGGTACCACCTTTAACATTCCTATAAGAAAAGCGCAGTCCGGGTCTGAACTGTCTGCAAACAGCTACAGTTAACTTTGAACCTAACACCACTCTTAAGTATTCAACTGCGGTACCACCTTTAACATTCCTATAAGAAAAGCGCAGTCCGGGTCTGAACTGTCTGCAAACAGCTACAGTTAACTTTGAACCTAACACCACTCTTAAGTATTCAACTGCGGTACCACCTTTAACATTCCTATAAGAAAAGCGCAGTCCGGGTCTGAACTGTCTGCAAACAGCTACAGTTAACTTTGAGTATGTGTCAACCTGTTTGAGCCAATCTTCATTTTCCCCTGGAGAGCACTGTACTTTGGCTGTAAGCAGCCCCCCCCCCCCCCCACACACACACACATCTTCCACTTTCTCTTATTCCCTTCTGTTAGCAAATAGTATCCGTAACTGATCAATACTGTGTGTTTGTTAATTTAAACTATGACCACAGTAGCCTACTGATACAAGGTTATCCTGGTTTTCCACCTGAGAAATTAAGAAAAGACTTACAGTTTCAGAGCAGTCCTTGGTCAATTGTGATTGTTTCTTAACACATACTTGTCTTGCTTTGTGATTGTTTCCAGCCTCTCATACAAGAACCTAACAGGGTCTCTACCCACTTCGTTCCCCACCCTGCCCCCTATTCCCTCCCACCCCCAGTGGTCCCACCTTTGTTGCACTCAAACCCTCCCATCTTTCCATTAGCCAACCACAGCGCTAACCCAACACTACCTCCTCCATATTCCCTCTACTATCACACCTCCTCAACTGACATGTACAAGCATACCTTTCCTTTGCTCACTGCATGCACTCTCCTTGCATATCTTACATCCTACCAAAGCTCCATCATTCCCCCACTCAACCACTACCACTGTACTACTACTCACACCACCACCCATGTCTCACCCATACTCAGCTCCCCTCCCACCAGCTCAAGAACCATCCCTATGCACCCCCCACATATTCTACCAACTATATTACTCAAACGTAAAGCATCCCTACAACTTAACATAGTAACCCTCCCACCATACCTATTACCCACAGAGCACAATCATAAAGTTTCCCTTATAAACAAACACATTCAAAAACTGAGAAAACTAATAATCTCATGCATATCAAAACTAACCCTAAGTGGAGACATCCACCCCAACCCTGGCCCTACCATCTCCAACCCCAATCCTCATAATCAGACTAGAAACCACAACTTCTCCCATATTACAACCAATAGAAAGCCAAGTGACTTCCTTCTACTAAGCCTAAATATTAGAAGAATAGCCAACAAAGTCCATGAACTCCATGCCACCATAGACCTATACTCCCCAGATATAGTCATCCTGACAGAAACCTGGCTAAAACCTCACATTACCAGTGAGCAAATACTCCCTACAGGTTACGGCATACTAAGAGTAGACCGGCTAAACAAAAAAGGAGGTGGTGTAGCTATAACATTTAAACAGCATCTAAACATCCAGATCTTAAAATCATCAGCTCCACAAATAGGCAATGAAGAAATAATATATACCAACCTCAAAATTAACCAAAACAAAACCATGAACATAATTGGATGCTACTTCCCACCTGGCCAAAGCATCCCTCCACTAGAAAACCTCCTCAGCTGGTCTACCCACCATCTCCCCCAAGAAACTATCATCTTAGGTGATTTCAATATAGATTGGCAATCCTGTTCTGGCAACAATCCAACCCATCATGTACACCTTCATGGCTTCACCCAACTAGTCCAGTCACCAACAAGGATAAATAAAAACCCCAGCAAGCACACTACCCTGGATTGGATACTAGTCAGTAAGAACCCCCAGTCATATATAACAGGCTGATTATCAGATAGCCTCAGTGATCACTCCCCAACATTCCTACTTAAAAAATACCTGTGCCAAGCTAAACCTGTCATCTATCGTCAAATACGTAAAAAAATAAACTTTAACCCACTCACATTCATCTCATCCCTCAAAGAATGCAACTGGCATGCTCTAAAGTACCTCAGTCTAGATGAAGCAGTTGAATTTTTTAATACTACCTTCCTGAACATCCTTAATTACCATGCCCCCATAAGATTTTCCAGAACCAAAGCACAACCCTCCCCATGGCTACAGAAAACCACTAAGTCAGAAATGAAAAACAGGGATAAAGCCTGGGAGCACTGGCGCAAAACCAAAACCCCCTCAGCTAGACAGAAATTCCTAGAACTATGCAATAGAGTCAAAAAGCTAATAAAACGGGACAAATTCCAATACTACCAGTCTGCCCTAGACTCCTCACAACACAGCCCCAAACAATTCGGGTCCTCCATAAACTCCATCCTCCACCCAGGTAAAGTCAGTACTCCTCCTCCTAACATCCCTCACTCCTCAGAAAATATTGCTACCTCATTCAACACACACTTCACCCAAACCATACTATCACTAGCTAAACAACACAACCCCCCCTCCCCTCCAACTCACACCTTCAACTAGTAATCTCCCCACTGCCTTCTCTTTTTCTCCTGTACCTACCTCCAACATAAAAAAACTCTTAACTAAACTTAAACCCACCAAATTAGCAGCAGACAACCTCCCAAGTGAATACCTACAAATTGCAGCTGATGCTCTGGCCTACCCAGTATCCATCTTGATTAACCGATCTCTGTCAGAAAGTTACGTTCCCACATTGTGGAAAGTCTCACATATAATTCCCGTCCACAAAGGCGGACCCTCTGCAGAACTAACCAATTACCGCCCCATAGCTATTCTCTCTCCACTCTCCAAAATACTAGAGAGATGCATACACTCTCAGGTCTCACACTACCTCCTTACTAACAACCTCCTTTCTAGTACTCAGCATGGTTTCCGACCAAACCATTGCACCACCACTGCCTTACTCATCTTTACTAACACTATCCTTCAGCATAAAAACAATGGCTATCTCTCCTCTGCTAGTTTCCTAGACCTATCTAAAGCATTTGACATGGTCCCACACAAACAACTTGTCTCTGTCCTCAATAACCTATCCTTCTCACAATCAGTCACCAACTGGTTTCAGAGTTACCTGTCTGACCGCCAACAATCCGTTGTATGGCAGAATGACATATCTCTCCAACTACCTGTCTCCATAGGGGTTCCCCAAGGATCCATCCTTGGACCCCTACTTTTCTCTATTTACACCAATAATCTAGCCTCTGCCACCAAACATGGCGCACTCATCCAATATGCAGATGACTCAACCATCATCTGCTCAGCCCAGTCCCTACCCAAACTGCAAAAAGTCACACAGGAAGCCTTTTCCTCTGTTGAAACATGGTTATCCGATGCCCAATTAATACTCAACCCAAACAAAACTAAACTACTCATCTTCCAACCCACCAAACATACTCAAAACAACTCTCACTTTAACATCACAGCAAAAGACAACACCACTATATACCCAACTGAACACACCAAATTGCTAGGAGTGGAAATAGACAATAAACTAAAATTTGACATTCACATATCCATGA
This sequence comes from Protopterus annectens, assembly GCF_019279795.1. Taxonomy (NCBI): domain Eukaryota; kingdom Metazoa; phylum Chordata; order Ceratodontiformes; family Protopteridae; genus Protopterus; species Protopterus annectens. The sequence continues at coordinate 876,821,212 of NC_056729.1, forward strand.
CCATAAAAAAAGTCCACAAAAAATTAGGAGCATTATATAGAAATAAACAATTTCTCACCAAAGCAGCAAAGATTTCAATAGCAAATTTCCACCTTATCTCCATCCTACTTTATGCCTCTCCAGTATATACCAATCTAAGGCAATGTGATCTAAACAAGCTAGAGACCTGCTACAACAAAATCGCCAAATTCACCACAGGGGCATCCTACCGTAGTCACCACTGTCTCTCACTTGCTGAACTGGGCTGGCTTGAACTCCCTCACCTCCTTCAATGGTATCAACTCTCACTCGCCCACAAACTAGTAAACCATCCACTAAATGTCCCATCCCTCCAGAATCTACTCCAACCCTATCGCACCACCAGACCACTAAGATCCAGCAACAAAAATCACTTGCAGATCACTAAAGCCAATAACTCTGCTGGTGAAGCACTATTCTCTTGCACCATAGCCAAATTATGGAACTCACTCCCACCCACAATTACCTCCGTACCATCATGCACCAACTTCAAAACTTTATTAAAAGCGCACCTAAAAACATGCTGGCTATGCCCTTGTAACTCCCACTCTAATATCATCCACCCCATCCAACTACTACTTTTCTTTCACCTCCACTAACTACCTTGATGATAGCAAGCTCAGATGCTCATAAGCCTAGTACTTATTATACAGCAGGAACTTCTCATTGTTACATTTGTTAATGCCTGTTATGTACTTCACAGATAAAGATTCTAGTTGTCTACTGATGTACTATGTTCTTCATCTGTAAATATGTTGTAAGTAATTTCTATGTTAAATTGTTAATCGCTATGTAATCCGATGTAACTACTGTCTGTTTATTTTACTGTGGAGCTTTTCTCCCCGGGCCTCTGCTGAAAATGGGCCCACGTCCAGTCGGACACTCCCGGTCAACAAATTTAAATAAATAAATAAATAAATAAAACAAGAGCTTGATAATCCTGGTCTGTTAGTTTAATACCAAAAGAGGTGAGTGTCTATACTTAGGTCTAGAAATTATAATTAATATCAGACAGGTTTAAACCCACATGTTGAGTATACAAATATTGTACATTATTGTTTGCGTTATTTTAGTTTGGGGGGAATTAGTTGGCTAATTTGTGTTGTAATGGTTTCCAACATGCATGTGTGTTTTGTACTTGCTTTATGTTAATTTTTTCTGTTAAAATAAATACAATTCATGATAAGAAAAGGCATTATGGTAGCCTACTCCCTATGCTGAAGGAGCACTGCTCTTCCACAGCTGACCGATTAAGTTACGTGTTGGATAAACTTTCCCCAGGGCAGCTCAACAGAGCTGTGAATTGTAGAAAGACAATAAGGTCTTAGTGAGATTCAGATAAGGACTGGTACTCAGAAATGAATAATGAGAAAAGTGTGTTGGTAAAATCAGTGTCAGTAAAACTGGTTTGATAGGGTGGTATCAGTGCTGATAAACACTATCATCATGGCGTACACTATTGTAAAGGCCACTGCTCATATATAAAGCACATACATAACATTGGCAGCTGCATCGACAATGGCGTGCACAAAGAAGGCACCAACCTAGCTGAGAATGAAATGACAATACCAGGATGCTTGATGTCAGTACCTGCAGGTGGTTCAGAGGGTCTGTAGCTTAGGGAGTGGAGTAGGGAGAAATATTATAGGCAATATGGGCAAGGAGACAGTTGGCACTGGTAAATCAAAGCTTGATGGAAATCTGCTTTAGCTCCTTTGTAACAAGGGTCAAAGAATAGCATAGGAGTCCTCCGGGGCTTGCATTTGCTTCTAACTCTAATAATAATCTCCACTGTAGATTGTTAGGACAGAAAGAAGGTTAGTGACCAGAGGTGTACCTGACCCAGAAGGGACTGCAAAAACATGGAGGGAGTTACTCTTGAGGATGATGTGAACTTTACGTTGAGGACAGCAGGGATGTTATTATGGCTTTTAATCTCAGGAGGCTCATTGAACACTTCCTTTTGCGTGATTGGTGAAGCCTTCTGAGATGAGGATACTGGGTACTCTTTGCACCTTAGAATGGCTTTACACAACTACGCCTTATAATGGGGATGTTGACAGCATGGAAGTGTTCAGCAGCTCTGATGGATGTGGGTGGTCTTGGGTTAATGTCTGGACCAAAATAGCCCATTTCATTAAAGAGTTGTATAGTTTGTGCTGATACAATTTATCAGTTGACTGTGGATGTTCCAGTTGTTGGATATGCTTGGTTAGGTATATACCAAAGGGGGTGCTGTACTCAATGATAGTCTGATGAATGCAAATACAGTGGAACAATGATTTCCTTGGACCTAGATGCCACATCTTTGCTTATAAGTTGAACAACGTAGAATGATTTCCTCACTACTGTAGACATGTGATGGTCAAAGGCTAGATTACTGTCTATGTGTTTCTCCAAGTCCCTGACTACTGGGTCAACTCTAAGGGGTGTGTTGTCAATGTGATAGTTACCAGGGGTGGATAACTTCCCGAAGGATACTATTATGCATTTCTTGGCATTTAGTTTTAGTCCATGGCTCTGACACCAGTTGTTTGTCTGTGTTAGCCCTTCATGGAGAACCTTTATGTCAGTGACAGCTCTTAGTTTGCAATCCTCTGTAAATTTAGTCAGCCAGATACCATTGACATTGGCCTTGACTTCACAGAAGTAAATGCCAAAAAGGAGTGGTCCAAGGACTGATCCCTGAGGGTTTCCACTTGTGACTAGCCTCTTTGTAGAGGTGGACTCCCCAATTTTAACTTCCTGGGTCTTGTCTGTGAGCCAGTTAGCTGTCCACTGGGTGACATATGGGTTTGTACCTAACCTCTTGAGTTTGTCAACAATGCTCGAGTGGGGTATTGTGTCAAATGCCTTGGCCAGGTCAAGGTAGGCAATGTGAACCACTTTGCCCTCATCCATTGCTTTGGTAACCTGCTCAAAGATGTCCACCAGGTTGAGTAGGCATGACCTGCCACTGATGAGACCAAACTGGTTTGGGGCCAGTGTCTGGAGGATTACTATATCAAAACTCATCATTTCCATGATCATTATTTCCATGGCTTTTTATATAAAATTAGTGAGACTTATGAGTCCGTAGTTTCCAGGGTCTGCAGATGGCCCACCTTTGTGCAGAGGGTTGACTGTTGCTGTTCTCCATTCATGAGGCACGAGCCTGTTTGGAGGCTATAGTTAAATAGCAATTTCATGGGGCCGATAGATCATGTGCTGTTTAGAAGGCATCCTGGGATATTGTCTGGGCCCAGTGTTTTTGGCCTTAGAGAGAGCATTAAAGGCCTGTTTCCTACTGACAGTAAGAGATATTAAACTTATGTAACAGTTTGATGTTTTAAATTTTCTAACTAGACTATGCAAAGCAAGAAACCAGCCATTGTTTATGAACAAGATACATAAAAAATATCCTCAAGGTGCAATATGTTTCAAAACTGTATCTTTTTGGCTTTTTCTGGCAATAATGTTTTGCTAACACATTAATTAACTTAACAAGCTGGTTGCACATATACATATTAAACTGTACTATCCAATTATATTTAGCACAGCTGTCTAGCATATTTTATCTCAAATTAATTTGACAATAGCACCTACTAGTACCTGACAAAAGTACAAAATAAACAGCAGTGACACAGCCAAGACAAGTTGCAGCTCAATAACTTTTTTGTAGCGTAATACAGCAATAACATTGCTCTTTTGCCAAAATACAAAAAGCCTTGGTTCACTATATACCACAGTCATGAAGCATTGGCTTTCACACTGATTAGCAAAACCAAAGAAGCTCTGGTTTGCCAGGTTATGGCTAATATTTCATTGGATTTTAAACATTTAAATCAGCTTAATTATCATCTTGTACTTCACTGTAAAACAACACTTTTTAAAATGTAAGCCATGCCTTGAAGGAATTATTTGCTAAAGAGACCACCAAGCTAAGATTTAAATGTGGCCTTTTTGGGACAAATTTCTGTTGAAGTAAGACTACTTAAACTGTCCTAAGTGGGATTTACTTTTCAAGTAACTTAGATTTTGCACTACTGCCTTGAAGGACAAGACTCTGCAGCAACATCAAATATGTTATGCCAATGAACTTAAAGCATAAGCAAGAATTTTAATGGGCTTCATGTATGTCTCAGCTGCTTCTGCAAACAGCTAGCAAGCAGAGTCATATTTTCTATATTACAGTTTAATGTAATGCATTGCAGGTTTTAATTGTTTCCAGAGTTATCTTTTCCAATAATTTATCACAATGACAGAATTGTGTGTAAAGGGATAAACAGTGGCCCTGAACAAGGGATTTCACATTTTGTAATCCTCAGCTTTGCAAAAAATAAACAGCTTTCTGTTAAATTTAAGTAAAGCATACAAATAATGTTTTGTTGTATTACCAAGGCTTTAAATAATTGCTCATTTTGGGCTATTTTGTTTGTACATTCTTTTAAAGCATAAGGCTGCATTTTTTTTAATTAGCTTAATTAATTTTGTGTTATGGGGTTTCAGGATAACTGTTTTAAGACAGAAATCTAGACTCAGACTAGGGCTTCTCTTTTGGAATAGACCTTAAAATGTGGATAGCTTGAATTATTATAATATAACATTGGCATTCCAAGGTTTAGAGGTAACTTGCAAGTGATTATTTGGATTGTGCTGGACTGTTTTCTTTGTTTACCACTAGGGATGTATATTGTTATGTGCATAGTTGCTGGAGCTTGTTTTTATTATTAATTATTAAAGCTAATATGATTAGAAGTAGTGCATTTTTTTAAAGACATGAGCAATATCCATGTCGTTTTATGATGCAGCCAAAATGCACACATCAGTTTGCTGATGTAGCCAAAGTAAAGATGTATCTGTAACTGCTTCCCTTGTGTTAGATATATTTTATTGTTAGACATGTCTGAATACCTTGTTTATACACATTAATATGCAAACACACACACACACATGTGCGCACGTGTGAATATCAGTGCACATGTACAAGTGCATGTGTGTATTTTTGTACCTTTGTCCGCGTGTGCGTGTGTGTATTTATGTTCATTTATTTTAATAGGACTTCCATATAAAAAATGTGATAAAACATATATCTGATCTGCTGCACAGATAAATTTTACTACCACCCTTCCCATACCATGAGTCATCTAATGCCATCCTTAACATGTCATCACAACTTTATTAGCAACACTGGCATATCATCTACTTTACTTAAAGTCTCCTAATCTTGCCAGACATATTTGTACTCCTTGCTGAAAAGTGTTCATAAACTTCACTCGCTATACACATAAAGTGCAAAAACATAAACACGTAGATATACAAAAAGATGCTAGCCCAAATAAAACAATCCCTGTATTCAAGTTAACATCTATATGAACCTGAAATGTAAAATAAATAAATAATTTAAAAGGTACGCAAAATGTGAACTCTGCCTCCCTCTCACTTGAAAAAGTTAACTTGATATATTACCCTTACAAAATATATGCACTTCTACCCCAGAAGACAATACTGTCCATGTAAATCAACCACAAGAAGAAAAAAATAAAATGAAGAAGAAAAAAAAAATCAGTAGGACTCTACATTCAAGTAGCCACCTGAAAAAAAATCAGTATTAGTTAAAAATACCAGATTCTGGGTATCTAAACCAAAATTAAACTATCTAGAAAACAACTAAAGAAATCCTCAATTCACTGCTAAAATATAAACAAGGAAAACAAAATAACAAAAAATGTTCCTCAGAAAAACAGCAGAAAAATACCCATTAAACTTGCCATCATAAATGCCTATTCAGCCTATCCAAACTGGCTGACTAAATTGGCAGATGATTGCAAATTAAATCTGTCATTGAATCTATCACTATGACAAATCTTCTCCAAGAAGGGCTGACATAGATAAACAACTGGTGTCAGAGGCATGGACAAAAACTAAATGCCAAGAAGTGCATAATAGTATCTTTCAGGAAGTCAACATACCCCTAAGAGTTGACCAAGTAGTTAGGGATGCACATAGACATTAATCTAGCTTTGACCATCATGTGTCTTATGTTGTGTAGCTTATAAACAACGGTATGGGATCTAGGTCTAAGAAAGTCATTGTTCCACTGTATTTGGCATTCATCAGACCCATAAATGTCCCTTTCGTATGTACCTAACTAGACATATCCAAAAACTGGAACATCCACAGTGGTTCCTCACTAAAATAATACAAGGCATAAGTAACATGTCCTATGGAAACCACCTCAAAGTCCTAGACCTGTATTCTGTCCACTACAGGCTGTTGGGGGAGATCTCTGCCTGGCATACAAGGAATTTTCAGACCCCACTCTGAAGGACCTCCTGCATATCAGTAAAACAAACAGCACCAGAATTACCCATTCTAAAGAGTTAAACCTTACCTGTGATCCAAATAAACCTACTAGAGATAAAGGTATGTATCTCAGAGACTGTCCCTTCTCTGGAACAGACTCCCCATCCATATGTGAAGCAGAGTTCCTCCCTAACCCAATTCAAGACTAAATTGGACAACTGGAAAGGGAATAGGAAATTCATCCCTGGTTTGGCACCTATATCTCTAATGGACACAGGCAGCCTGTAAATGGTTCATCTCCAAGGCCCCTGCTTGTAAATGTTTCATCTCCCAGGCCCCTGCTTACACTTATCAAGGGTACCAGAACTTTTCAGAGATTTGGGATGCATGGCTACACTTAAAAAGGTCCTTATGGTCATTAGCTTAGTGTACACCTATGAACCTATGAACCACCTAAAGCCTAGTCAATGGGCACCTCTAGTGAAATTAATGAGAAACAGGAAACTGAATATCTGGTGGGTGCATTTTGCATAGCAAATCAAATATTGTGCACTGTACATTTATAGAATGCAGTTTGGGACTTGTGACTTCACCACCGCTCCCAGAACTCCATGCATAAACTGCATTACAAGACAGACCCAAGTTCCACATATTTCTTGCTTATCCTAATGGTGGATCTACACATAAAGGGTACGACAAAAAGATGTATCTAGTACACTGGACCACCTAAGCATCCATAAATATTTAATATCTAGTTTCTTGGTACCTCTCCAGACATTTATTTACACTCTTGGTTTGCCAAGTGTAGTTTTCCTACATCCTTAGCATGTCATCTAAGCTACTAATGTTACCATAAATCTGCGACATTTATAAACATTTATGCTACTCACAAGAAACTAAAGTGCAAGTTCCCACCCTGCATGCCCAAAACACAGACAAGTATGTATCACCAAAATAATTTAGTCCTCCTTAACCAGGGCCTCAAACCTAAATCTGTACTTTAAAAGCAGAAAAGAGAAAAACAAAAGAAAAATAAAGCTAAAGTAAAACACTGACTACATTTCCAATGAATTACAGACATGAGCAAAGGAACAACACTGCTAACTTCCAGTTACCTAACAGCATATGAAGTGCTCTCTCTCTTGAATCCCAGTCTACTGTTGCCTTCTTTATCTTCACATGGGGGTTCCCACGTTGCTGCTTTCTTTACTGTTTCAATAAAACACCACCTTCGTGCCTCCAGAAAAAGATAAGGAAAAGCTAAGCTCAAGCTGGAAAATTATAGGGCACTCAGATGACAATCCCACCGGACAATGCAACAGACCTCAGGTGTTTAGGTGTATCCGTCAACCAAGTCACCCTCTTTGTGGATACCTTTCCAGTTGAAACTCCATTTCCAAGTGGAGGAGATCAAAACAGTAGTCAAAAATGTGACCGCTGAACTGCCTGCTTGGAATCAACAGCATCTGATTTTAATTTGCAACTAGAAAAGGTTAGGCATGACTTACCTACTGGACTTCTAGCCATGGTACCACGAGACGATAAGACAATCAAGACAATCACAACTGCCAGACTATCCTATGGATCCTTAGTGTGCAGGGGAGATCTGAGCAAAAGGACATGCTCTGTGTTTTGTTGTCCAAACTAAATCCTAACTATACTTGGCCTAGACCTCACAGTTTAACTCTTACTTGTTCAAGACTGGAGACACTTCTTCCCCATCCTAGGAAGAGACACATCACAAAGTAATAGCCAGGTTTCAATATATATATATATATATATAGATTCACTTTAGAAGATCGAATTCCCAAAATCTCGAACCTTATATTATCGAGACCAAAAGTTCGAGTTTTGGAAACTCAAACTTCTAAAATGAAACGAAAAAAAAAAAGTCAAACACTGCTTTTGCAGGGGGGGCTTCGCTCCCCTGCACCCCCCACACCCCCACTACTTAAATATACCAACTCCGAGATTGCGCTACAGTGGGGAAAAGGGAAATCTCCCATACTGCGCTGTATGCGGAAGTGCAAAACGGGAGATTTCCCACTTCCTGCCAGCACCACAAAATAGATAACAACATTACGTACACACAGAGCATACAAGAAGCCTTCCTCTGTGTGCACGTAACGTTTTAAGGTAAGTAAAGTGTTATTTTTTAAAACTTTACATATTCAATATACTGAAATGTCGATCATATGGTCTCGACCATATGACATTCGAAATTTCAGTATTTCGATAATGTAAAGTGCTCCCATATATATTTATAAACAATCTTATGCTGATGCAGTTAATATTCTTTGCTGATTTATTAACAATTGTCTATATCATTTTACAAACTACCTGACCAATGCTATGCACAGTGTTATGGTATGTTTTGAATAAAATCATTGGTCTTTTTTTTTTTACTTTTGCATGTTTAAAAAATGATGGAGTTTCCATATTAAATACTAGTCACTTTTTATTGATTACTGCAATGACTAAAACTCATGATCATAAAACTCTTAATGTTTGTTTTACAAATTATTTCAATTTCAAAAGAAGCAGAAATATGAATTACTCTTCTTTACTTTTGTTTACAGTAAACAAATAAAAGAAATACATTTTACACTGGACATTTTTGAGAACCACAGTATGCTGTTATCTTGCAACAGGGCGGCACAGTGGTGCAGCGGTTAACGTTGTCGCCTCACAGGAAGAGGTTCTCCGGTTCGATTCTCGGCTGGAGTGCCTTCTGTGTGGAGTTTGCATGTTCTCCCTGTGTTCACATGGGTTTCCTCCGGGTACTCCGGTTTCCTCCCACATTCCAAAGACATGCATCTGGAGCATTTCTCCCCGGGCCTCCGCTGAAAACAGGCTCTGTGGAACCTAGTCGGACTTTCCAGGACAACAAATGATAAATAAAAATAAAATAAAATAAAAAATTGCATTGTTTACAACTGCCATTTGCTGCTGGCTGTAATACATGTGACACAGGTTTGAGTAGCCTGCCAAGGTGCCACAGGATCTAACTGGAGGAATGTGAATCAGCTTCAGTTACACCTATGACAGTGTGAGGATGGTATTCCTACACCTCATACAAGCCCGCAGAAGCCAGTGGTATCTAGCTCAGGTGAATAAATTGAGGTGGATGCGCAAGCATATTACCTGCACTGCACAGGGTGTACACACAAGTAGGTAAATAGCAGCCACATTAATGTTTCTGCAGGTCATACACTGAGTTTAGGTCAAATACAAGCTAAGGTAGAAAAATCTCCCACAACATGGGAGTGGTGCCATATCAGGATGTCCAAAGCTTCTCCTCCCCTTCATGTAGGGAGTGTGGGATGGGGCATCTGGACACTGCAAGTGGTGGATTGTAACATTTTCTGTCAGAAATAATGGCATTTTTATCTCTCAGCAGTTTTGCCTGAAGTGCATTTCATTACTTAGATACAGAAAATTAATTTGAGGGAAGCTATTGCTATTAGCTCACATACATACTGAATCAAGATTTGGTGAATGATACAGAAAGTAGCAATTACGTGAAAAACATTGGAACTCCAGAGGTACCGTACACATCTTTCTCTTAGCTATGACAACAGCAGAAACCCAACAGTTAATTTAGTAGGAGTGTGATATTCTGTAACTCATAAAACTAGCTTTTGTGGGTGTGTTTCTCACCATTTCCTTTATGGTCTCCTTTTGAAGAAACAAAATGTTTAGAGAACTGGTTTTGATGGGCTGTATACCTCTATTCTACCAGGTATCTCAAATAAATACATACATATATATCGGGTATATCACAGGTGCCCCATTATCATTAGCTGGGGGGGACACTTCCCTGACGCTATTCGTTTGTGTTGGCAAGTGCCACAACTCCCACCAACTTGATCTCCATAAAGTAAAAATAGTCTCATTACTCCCTCCCCCCATAATCCAGGCTATAACTGTAAACTATCTCAAGTAGTCCCTAAACCTAGACCCTATAATATATTTTATGTAACCCTAGCTTTCCAATTGTAAATATTTATATCAGTTTTTGTGGAAAGTTTGCATGACCTGATCTGCTCGCCAAGGTTGAATTCAGATATCAGACACACTTCCCCAGCATTACAATGATGTATGCTGATGGCTTGTAATGACAATAAAGTATGTCCACATCTAGTGGTGAATGCTTTGTCACTTGGCTGTCCTACAAATGATCCATGTAACATTGTTTATGAAACACTGAGCAGAAACGTTTTTATTTTTCAGACATTTCCATAATGTGCACTGACACACTGATAAAGTGATATATTTTGTTATACATAGATGTCTATGTCTTGCCAGGATCTTTCTGGTAGAACCTTTCTGCATATGCTTGAACACTACACTGATCCTTTCTAGTTACGTCAGCACTGTCACTCACACTCACTAATGATCTTCATGAGGTTCACTACTGCAGTACCCAAAGCTAATAGGCTTAAATCTTGCTCAGGATATAATAGCTGGCCAGCTTCCAAAGCTTCAAGGAACCTTCCACACACCCAAACCATTAGTCAGCTCAAAATGAGCTGATTAAAAGACAAGTTTGGGTGCCAAGTCCTTCAGGGCCTTTCAGTTGCTAAAGAGAGCTGTGGACATTTGAGGATTAACAAATCAACAGTGTTTCATTGCTGGGCAGATATGTTCCCTTCAGGGAAAAGGCCATTTCCCTTTATATTATTAAGACAGAAAATTTTCTTTTTCTGTAAAACTTAATTAAGCTAGGGAAAAATGTTTTAAAGTATGTCACGTGACTTTGGTTCACTTTTAAATGGTAAAGTTACTTTTTTTACTTTTGTGGTAAAAAGTTAAAACATATTTTACACTATTTTTTCTGTATTAAAACTTATGATGCTTTACTTTGGAATGCTGTGATAAGAGCATAAAATGCTTTTTACGGTGGTTTTATGGACAGAAGTTTTTTTTTTTTTTTACAACACACCTTCTACCAACTATTGCTGCTAGGCTTCCATGAGACTCAGACACCTATTTTGGCTTAACCATGGAACAAGCTACAAGACAGGAATTCTAATCACTAATGGAATTGTGTGACAGCAACAAAGAAAATCCCATCACTGACTGGTACATGGGGAAGTGACCTAGATAACTCTGTATTCACCACAGGATGGGGTAGAAATTTGATATGTGTATAATAAATAAAGTGGACAAAGGCTGAGAAAGGGCATTTTGTGTAACTGGTATCCTTATAGTGAAGCATGTGTGTTCACTGCTGGCAAAGTGCTGGCAAACAGGGACATCAGGACTTTTTAATTATACCACAATATACTAACAGTAAAGGTACACTGTTTGTATATCTCTACTCATTTCTTACATGGGGATACTTAACATTGATCTGATGCAGAAGTGGGGTAAACGTGCAGTGTGGAGGCTAACAGTCCCAGCACTGTTTATCCTTATAACTTGTATAAGGTCGGTAGGGGCACATGTTGATGCAATTTATTTGTCAACTTATTTCTTTTTATTTGCTTCATAAATGGTTTTCAGTCATGACCTGGGCAATAACACTTCATATCCATATGGACAGTTTGCAAAGCGAAAGAAATTCATGTCCCCACCAACCTCCTTGAACTCGGCTGTAAAACTGTAAAACGTAGTGGCTGGTGAATGTACACAGAATAGCCTAGACATACATGGTTATACAATCCTGTCCTTCATCTGTAAGTCTGAGAAATCATTTTACTCCCAGTTCTGCTTCACTTCTTCTATCTCAAATATGCTGACTGTGTTTATAAGTCACAAATCACTGCAACCTGTAGCACAATGTGTACCCTATTTAGCAGTCCTGCACACAACAATTGTGTTCATGAGACCATGAGAAAGAGTTATTTTAGCACCATGCCATGCTAAAATGTCTGTCTGCTTCATGGTGGGAATATATGCCCATCCTGAGAAGCATGTGTGTCTAATTCAAAACAATACAGCATGAAATGATTTAATGTAAAGATATCTTGCATTTACAATAATTACATTACCCAGATTTTGCATTACCATTGCCAGTTTCTTCACCCCTTGCTATCTTAAATAAATCCTAGATATAATACATTTCTCTAGCAGATGTTTCACATCTAAATTATACAGCTCTTTTCGTGCAGTTCACAGAGTAATTAAATATAGATTCCTTTTTCAAATACAGTTTCTGAAAATATTTCTAAAAAATGCATGATATGCATGAACATCTTGTACACTGACTTTTAAAAAAATCTTAAATGTAAAGAAAACATTACATTCAAGAGGAAATGCAGTTATGTTACGGTGTCACAAATGGTAAAAATATTTTACTCTTTCACTTTCATACATAGACACATACCTCTCAGCTTTTTACCACAAAAAAATCTAGACAAAGCCTAAAATAATGTGGGGGACAAAGGGCCAAAAAAAGGGACAGATTTTAAATATTCCTCTTATAAACTTGGAAAGTTGATAGAAGAAATTATATGTGTTAGTCTGAAACTCAAATGTATATCATTATTTAGTGACTTCAGTCCTCAGTGATTTGCTAGAAAACCACAATTTTAATGAGGAGTAGACCAAAAATATATGGCAAAAGTCTGGACATTCTGTGAAAATCTGAATAGTTGAGAGGTATGCATAGACAACTGAAAAATACTTCGGGCTTCATATGCACCTCTATACAGATGTAGTGTGTAGCGGAGATGGAAAGAGTACTTCGAGGGGTTGATGAATGAAGAAAATGAGAGGGAGAGAAGGTTGGATGATGTAGGGATAGTGAATCATGAAGTACAATGGATTAGCAAGGAGGAAGTAAGGATATCTATGAAGATAATGAAGAATGGAAAGGCTGTTGGCCCAGATGACATACCCGTGGAAGCATGGAGGGTTTAGGTGAAATGGCAGTAGAGTTTTTAACCAGATTGTTTAATGAAATCTTGGAAAGTGAGAGGATGCCTGAGGAAAGGAGAAAAAGTGTTTTGGTACCGATTTTTAAGAATAAGGGTGATGTGCAGAGCTGTAGTAACTACAGAGGAATTAAATTGATCAGTCACAGCACGAAGTTATGGGAAAGAGTAGTGGAAGCAAGGTTAGTGATCAGCAGTGTGGTTTCATGCCAGGAAAGAGCACTACAGATGCGATCTTTGCTCTGAGAGTGTTGATGTTGAAGTACAGAGAATGTCAGAAGGAGTTGCATTGTGTTTTTGTACACTTAGAGAAAGCATATGACAGGGTGCCTAGAGAGGAGTTGTGGTATTGTATGAGGAAGTCAGGAGTGTCAGAAAAGTATGTAAGAGTGGTACAGGATATGTACGAGGGTAGTGTGACAGTGGTGAGGTCTGCGGTGGGAGCGACAGATGCGTTTAAGGTGGAGGTGGGGTTACATCAAGGATCAGCTCTGAGCCCTTTCTTATTTGCAATGGTGATGGACAGGTTGACAGACAAGATCAGACAGGAGTCCCTGTGGACTATGATGTTTGCAGATGACATTGTGATCTGTAGTGAGAGTAGGGAACAGGTGGAGGAGACTCTGGAGAGATGGAGATATGCTCTAGAGAGAAGAGGAATGAAGGTCAGCAGGACTAAGACAGAATATATGTGTGTGAATGAGCGGGAGGATAGAGGAATGGTGAGGATGCAAGGAGTAGAGGTGGCGAAGGTCGATAAGTTTAAATACTTGGGGTCAATAGTTCAGAGTAACGGTGAGTGTAGAAGAGAGGTGAAGAAGAGAGTACAGGCAGGATGGAGTGGGTGGAGAAGAGTGTCAGGAGTGATTTGTGACAGACAAGTACCTGTAAGAGTGAAAGGGAAGGACTACAAGAGGGTAGTGAGACCAGCTATGATATATGGGTTGGAGACAGTGGCATTGACAAAAAGGCAGGAGTTTGAGCTGGATGTAGCAGAATTAAAGATGTTAAGATTTGCACTGGGTGTGACAAGGGTGGACAGGATTAGGAATAAGTATATTAGGGGGTTAGCCCAGGTTGGAAGGTTTGGAGACAAAGCCAGAGAGGCAAGATTACATTGGTTTGGACATGTGCTGAGGAGGGATGCTGAGTATATTGGGAAAAAGATGCTAAGGATGAAGCTACTAGGTAACAGGAAAAGAGGAAGGCCTAAGATAAGGTTTATGGATGTGGTGAGAGAGGACATGCAGGTGGCTGGTGTGACAGAGCAAGATGCACAGGACAGGAAGAAATGGAAACAGGTGATCTGCTGTGGCGACCCCTAATGGGAACAGCCGAAAGAAGATGATGATGATGATACTGCATCTTGGATGTTCTGTAGTGATGAAGTACTAAGTAGCTGAGGATTTAAAAGCTTGTCATAAAACATTACAGGTTACTTTGCTGTTTGACACCATAAAAGAGGAACTGAGAAAGCGGCATTTCTCTCCAGCATTTGTTAAGAAGTGTAATTTGCTGATGAAGTATTTTATATCAGCATGCTAGACTCACATTGTAAGTGTAAGGAATGATTTATTTCCCCCCAAAGCACTTTTGGTGTTAATGGATGAAATATGCTATGTTGATGCATTCAAATTAAGCATTACAATAACTCAGGATCATTATGCTTTCGAACTGTGCATCAGCACATCGCAGAAACTGCACTGCACAAAGGATATTTTGGATAGAATGCCTTCCTTATGACAACAGGAGAAATTAACATCTAACTCATGAGTCTGCACTAAAGCAAAAATGTGTCATTCTAATATCAGTCTGCATTTTATTACTAATATCACATTCAGTTATCTTTATGTTGACACAGATGTGGCACTATTTAAGAGATAACTTAGGTTGTTTTACCTTTTTAGATAGCTAACACAGGTCATCTGTTATCTGCACAGAAATCTTTGCCAAGCTGCTAGTTTATTTCTGTATGTGAGACTTTCATAACTTTAACAATACTTTTTAAGAATGTTATTATTTTTTACTGAGGGTACAAAGCCCTTATTAAAAACAATAATAACTCTAATTAGTGAACACATGCAGAACAACAAATAATACGCTTTCAGCCTGATCAGAATGAACATACTAGAATGGTCATCCACAAGAAGAGTCGTGAGAGGGAATCAGTAAAAACAGAAAAACAAAATGCATTGAAATTGTGCATCTGAGAA
Source organism: Protopterus annectens (assembly GCF_019279795.1). NCBI lineage: Eukaryota > Metazoa > Chordata > Ceratodontiformes > Protopteridae > Protopterus > Protopterus annectens. The sequence goes on from NC_056729.1 coordinate 876,836,609, forward strand.
ACACGCTGTTAAATAACAGTCACAGATTCTTGCAATTTTACAAAATATCAAAAACGATTATAAAAAGGTTAGGATAACTATAGCTCTCAAAATGTATAAAAATAGAACTGCATATTTTTAGTGCAAAGTACTGTAGCATAAAAATACAGTGACATTCTCTGTTATTGGCATAATAATATATGCAGTATAAATTGCACACTGCTTCTCTTTAAGCACAGTACAACAACCATACTTAACTCAAATTACTTTTTCAGTTACAGTATTAAAACAAGCACAAAACACAGCTTAGTGGATATTCATTTGATATATACAACTTGTACCTACATGATGTAGTGCTATCAAGGCTGGCCTTTGGTAATCTGGTGTCCTAGGCAAAAGGGCTCCACGGTGACCCCCCCATACCACCCAGTGCCCACATCCTGGTCTACCTACACCATCCAGATTACTGGAAAAGCACCCTGCTAGAATGGTGCCCTATGTGGCCTCCTAGCTGGCCTATGCATAAGGCCGGCTATGAGGGCTATGCTTTGATAAAGTCACCTAGTTACTTCATATGTGCGATTCAGAAAGGCTTGCTGCAATGCTGAAGCATTAACTCCAATGGTTTCCACTGGTGATGGCAGCAGGAGAGAGAACGGTTTCAATGGAGAAGCTGCATGCAAATTTGGCAGTTCAGGAGAGTGGCTAATGCTTGTTAGCCATGTGCTCTCCCCCATAAATGGTTATAGTTCAAGATTCACCTTGTAGAGTGATAAAAACAATTGCTGTGCCAATGCATTTTTCCACAGGGAGAAGAAAGTGAATACTGCCTTTTGATGGCATACGCTCATTCATTCCTAAGGCACTGCTTGTGGGTCATGCCACAAATTCAGATAAGTATAGAGCAGCTGTGACTGTGTGTGTGTGTGTGTGTGTGTGTGTGTGTGTGTGTGTGTGTGTGTGTGTGTGTGTGTTTGTAGTACATGCACGTCAGGGATGCATATTCTAACATCGTAAGTGTACTGGTAGCGAGAACATTAGCCAGATCAGGTCTGACAGTCCAGTATTTGATTCCAACACATGGTAATTATCCACTAGCAAACTGGTCCTCTGTATGACTCTATTTTGTCTTTGAATTAGAGAGTCTCTCCATCACACTAGTTGACTAACATGTACTAGCCAATTAGTTTGGGCAGAGAGAATTTCTCTGAACCCCCCATGACATTGGCAATAAGCCTAGACCACATGATGGGCAATCTTTGGACTTATAACCAAGAAAAACTCAAGATGGTCCAAACTCTCTCCAGGCTGGTGGGAAAAATCAAATGCCAGTGAAATGAACTGGAAACTCTGTATTATAACATACGTTGAGTGCTTCCATCTGACAAGGTATTCTTACAGCATATGAACATTGGTGCAAAGGGTGACAAACGTGTTAGTTATAAGTAAAAGAAATGCAAGATCAAAAGATAAAGGTTCATAGGTTCATAGGTTCATACTAGGCTATCTGCCCTAGGGCATTCATAAGCCTAGCCAGAGTGTGTTTGGCTTTTGCCACCCATTTTAAATTAATTTTGCTATGCCCTTTTTTGAGGTTAATATACTGTGCCTCTGTCTAACAGTGACACGGAAGTGCTACCCGGGGTAATCCTACGATCTCCCATCCACTCATCAAGATTCCTCTTGAAGAGAGTCAATGAGGGACTCTGCCTAACCTGGACTGGGATTTTATTCCAGAGTGAAGGGAGCCTCTGGGTTATGAATCTGTCCCTCCAGCATGTCCTATTTATTTCAGAGCTGAGGTTCAAGTCTCTCGAGCGCATGGCTCGATGGGATTTGGATTTTCTGAGGTGCAGCATGTCCATTAATTCCACGATGCTTCGCTAGGGACGGCTTGCACCTGTCACCCCTGGGCTTTCGGATATTGGCAAAGGCTCTTGCTACCCCCATAGTGCCTTTTTTAGGCAAGGCTCAAAAGACAAACCCACCTCCACAGGTATCACAAGGGATAAGAAACTAAGAGTAATGCTATTCAACGCCAGAAGCCTAAACCTCAAGATGCATGCACTCAAAACTCTCCTTAGCATGGAGAACATCGATATCTGTGCAGTAACAGAAACCTGGTTCAGGGCTCCCGAGAGCACCCCAGCACTACCAGGTTATACCTCATACCATGCTTTTCGGGCCCAAAACTTGGACCGAACCACAAAAGGAGGGGGAGTATCGATATTCATCAAAGATACCCACACCTCCAGGTTGGTGGCAAAGCACGAAGCATCAGAGACTATCCATGTGCAACTAACAGTGGGTAAAACTGCCTTCCAGTTCATAGCCTGCTACAGACCACCGTCCCAAACCTAGGAACCCCACTCGGCCTTCCTGAGAATACTGGAAAATATGAAGGTCTCTCCAAACACCATTATACTGGGCGACTTCAACTATCCAAACATAGAGTGGGAGCATTACTCTAGCTCCAACACCCTAGCCCAAAGGTTCCTAGAATTCATAAACTCAAATGCTATGGAACAACTTGTTACCACTCCCACAAGAGGGGAAAACATACTGGACCTGATCATCACCAACATTGGGACTCTATGCTCCAGACCAGAAGTGTATCCCTCACTGGTAAGATCAGACCATAAACTGATCTCACTGGATATTCACATCCCGACCCCACCCCCTGCCCAGAAAACCATAGTGAAAAACTTCTCTAAAGCAAATTTCTCACTCCTCAAAACCGAGGTGGAATCGTTCAAAGCCCCCAAGCCTGTGGAAAATATGGCCCAGACCTCAGAATCCTTTATAAATGCATTCTATGAACACCTTCAGGAATGCATGGATCATGCAATCCCAAATAAAACCAAGACCCAATCCTCCAAAGGCAGACGTCCTGTCTGGTGGATCCCAGCCATAAACAAACTATACAATAGAAGGAGGAAGCTACTACATGATAGAGCAAAATCCCAAAAAGGGAAGGCATCTTTGATCAGTATTAGCAAAAAACTACGGGCACTCATAAAATCGTCTAAGGCCAGCTTTGAGAGGAAAATTGCACAGGACACTAAGGATAATCACAAGGCTTTCTTTAGTTATGTTAGGGGTGGGAATTCCCAGATATGCTCAGAATTAGTCCAAAATGACAAAAAATACACTGAACCCACATTGCCAACATCCTAGCTGACAGGTTCAGCGCAAACTCCCCCCCTCCCCACCAAAAGGGCAAATATCTATCCCAGCAGAGTGCTGCCCCCTTGACATCTCAGATGCTCAGGTAAGAGCCGCCCTCTCCAAAGCAAAAAAAAACACAGCATCAATGGGACCAGACGGTGTCCCGGGCAGCATCCTACATGAACTCCAAGAAGAGCTAAACCCAAACATAAAACTACTGTTCAATCTCAGCCTTACTACACGATATGTACCCAAAGAGTGGCGTACAGCAACAGTGGTCCCTCTCCACAAAGGCGGTGCTTCAACGGACCCTGGAAACTATCGCCCCATAAGCCTGACTAGCTTGGTCTGCAAAGCTATGGAAAGGATCATCATGGACCTCATAAATAAAGATATTGGGGACCTACAGACACTGGATCCTACCCAGTTCGGTTTTGTTAAGGGCAGATCCTGCCTCTTAAACCTGGTCGATTTCTTTGAAACAGTCATCAAGGCCATTGACGAAGGGAAGGTGGTCCACACAGCCTACCTGGACCTCACAAAAGCCTTCGATACAATACCCCACTCGGGCATTATAGATAAGCTCACCAGCTTAAATATAAACCCCTATGTCACTAGATGGGATGCAAACTGGCTCAAGGACAGAACCCACATGTTTAGAATTGCTGGAGCCATGTCAGACTCCAAACCAGTTACAAGTGGCATCCCACAAGGCTCAGTCCTGGGACCTCTCTTGTTCGGTATATATTTCTCGGAGGTACAGGCCAACACAGAAAGACTGTGGCTGACCAAGTTCGCAGATGACTGCAAACTGGGCGCCATAATCGACTCTCCAGCCGACACAAGCATCCTCCAAAAGGGCCTCATAGAAACAGACAACTGGTGCCAGAGCCATGGCCTCAAGCTAAACGCCAAAAAGTGTATAGTCATCCCCTTTGGCAAAAACAAAGTGCCCACAAATTACCACATAGGTGATAATTCATTAAGTACAGAAGAAGTAATTAGGGACCTGGGGACCCAAGTTGATAGCAATCTCTCATTTGAGAACCACGTGGCCAAAGTGGTTAGAAAAACATTTTATATAGCCCACCTAATCATGAAGGGATTCACATCTACATTAGGGGAGGTCATCGTGCCTCTTTACTCATCCCTCATCAGGCCCATAATCGAGTACAATGCCCCTTTTGGGATGTACCTTACCAAACACCTGCAGCAACTGGAAAGACCCCAAAAGTACCTCACCAAGAGGATCAAAGGGCTCAAACAGATGCCATATGCTGCCTGGTTAAAGAAACTCCAGCTCTACTCAGTGGCATTCCGCCTGCTCAGAGGCGACCTGTGCCTGACGTATAAAGCCATGTCCAACCCGGAATTAAGGGACACGCTGCACCTCAAAAAATCCAAATCCCATCGAGCTACATGCTTGAGAGACTTGAACCTCAGCACTGAAATAAATAGGACATGCTGGAGGGACAGATTCATAACCCAGAGGCTCCCTTCACTCTGGAATAAAATCCCAGTCCAGGTTAGGCAGAGTCCCTCATTGACTCTCTTCAAGAGGAATCTTGATGAGTGGATGGGAGATCGTAGGTTTACCCCGGGTATCACTTCTGTGTCACTGTTAGACAGAGGCACAGTATACTAACCTCGAAAAAGGGCATAGCAAAATTAATTTAAAATGGGTGGCGAAAGCCAAACATACTCTGGCTAGGCTTATAAATGCCCTAGGGCAGATAGCCTTGTATGAACCTATGAACCTATGAACCTATAATCTCAGATATGTGCATGTTATAACAACAATTAAAATGACTGGAAATATATTTTTTCCAAAGAAAGGCAGAAAGTTCTGTTCACATTTCATAAATATATCATGATTCAGATTTACACCAACTTTGTCAACCTGAATGGTACGTAGAAATACAGAACCATACCCCAATTCCATTTTGAAATGAGTTAACAGATTTCTTAGAATACTATAACATGATCCATGGAAAGAGAAGGTACTTAGTTTGTGATTACAGATATAAGTACACGTACACAACTGTACTGTACTACATATGGCTCAAAATTTGAAGGGGGAATCACATTGCTAGATGGGGAAAAAACTTCCTTATTCAGGTGAAATATATATACAATCTTTTTACTTTCTGATGCAATACATGCACATTTTATTTTGATTCAAAAACTGCTATGGAAAAAATATAATCTGGACACGATGCACAGTTCATAGGTGTACAGTAGGCTAATGACCTCAAGGATAGGGCCTTTATAAGTCTAATCATGCAAATGTGACCCACAAGTTTTATGTTTTTGACATTTATAAAGGGGCTGATTTTTGGTTATGCCATGATTTACTGACTGCCTCTATCCATCTGAGACACAGGCGCCAGACAAGGGCTGAATTTCTGATTTCCCATTAACTTCGAAGTTACACTTTAACAGGGTTCAGAAGGGACTTTACTTGACATGGATGAAGAGCCTATTTCACAGAATGATAATTCTCTGAGATACATACACGTGTAGCTCCACTGTATTTCACTGTACAGTTACCAGACTGCAGTTTTCTGATACATCACAATTTGGAGCTCCTTTTCATTTGATATAAAAGAGAAAAATGAAAGTGACAGGAGAGAGACTGAAACAGAGGGTGAAGGAATAAGGGGCCTTGCATTAAAACCAGATTTTTCTAGTGTATAGGACAGGGAAGTGAAGTTGCAAATTATGTCTGTCTTCCTCTGCAAACCTGGACGATGGTGATTTGTGGAATGAGCAGAGAAGTCTGGAACCAGTAGTCCTATGCCTGCATCTAATCAGCAAGGACAAGAATGCTTTTGGGCCTATTATAAAGAAGCCATATTCGATTACCAGATGGCTATTGTGTGATCCCTACACTTCTCATCAGTGGAACTACAGTGCCTGACATCCAGAATATTATCGACAGAGTGGCGAGAGGCTTCGGCTGCCATTTCATACTTTCATGGGATTGTGCCATAGCTTCGGCTGTGACTGTATGCCTAGGTTTTTTTTTCCCTTTTTCCTTTTCTGAACTGAAAAATTTAGTTTTATCTCAAAATAGTACTGGCTGTCATTCTGTGGATCTCATGTTACTCAACCCTCAGTGTGGATTTACCCTTAAATGCTTGTGGATTACAAATACCCGGGTTTTCATATGAGCTCCAACTCTGGGCCCCATAAAGCTAGCATTAAAGGACAACCGCGCCCTCAGACTCAAAAAACATATTAATTTCATCATGGTTTGATGTTTCCTACATTTTAATAGCACTCTGAGACTATTTTGATTTTTTTTTTTTTTTTTTTTTTTGCATTTCTGACTCTGACCATGGAGTCTGGCATACTGAAAAAAAAGACTGTTTTGTTACTCTGCCTCAAATAAATAATAATGCACTCTTAGTCTCCAAAAAATCCAGCATCAGGCCACGACTTTGCCTTTAAGCTGCTGTGTTGTCTCAACATTGATTCAGGCAGGGCTTAGCTTTAAATCCCTAAACTTTTACTTTTATGTAATGTTATTTCTTTGACCACTGAAACACAATCAGTGTAGTACAGAACAGAAGAAGAAACAGAAAAGAAATTTTTTTTCCTTTTTTCAATGCTAAATTGCTTTCTTTCTTTTTTTGTGAAGGCTGAAAAATAGCTCTCCAACATCTCCCCTCCCTTCCCACTTCTCACTTCTAGCTGTCAAAGAGCCAGGTAACATTATTTATTATCTGCATGTGATTGACAGCTCTTGACAGCACCAGACAGACTGTACTGTTAATGTGTTGTTTTCCCTCCCTTGCCTTTCTAGACTTTTTTTGTTTTACTTTTTTGTCAACTTTAAAAAAAAACAAAAAAACACAACATAGCACTGGCAATAATAAAGTCTGCCACTTATTTATTTTTCCTGTTTAAATAGCTAACAAAATAAATAAATAATAAAATGAAATACTATAGACTTGCATGACAGCATTTTAGCATTTGCATGCTTTTTTATGCTTTATTTTTTAAAAAAAAAAAAAAAAATTACACACTATACATACACACACACACACACACACATTTTTTTTTATATTTTTATACTAACTTTTTAGAGAAATCTGGTACTAAAGCAGCAAGCAAATCTGTCAAAAAAAAAGGAAGAAAATATCCTGAAAAAAATATGAAAAAAAATAGCAAGAAATTAGGACAAAAAAGACAAAGACAAACAAAAAAAAAGCACAAAGTAAAAAGCTGGAGCTGTCAGCTGTGTCAGCACAAACAGCTTCTTAACGTTGAGGATGTGTGTACCTTTGTTTCTTCCATACTGGATTTTTTACTGCTTTGGCAGCCCCCCACACCACACACACACCACACACACACACACACACACACACACACACTCACATTCCTCTTTCTCCATTCCAGTTAGTTTATAGTAACATATCTAAATAAAATATCAAAAAATAATAAATAAAAAAAAATAAAAAAAAAAAATGTGAAAAAAAAAAGTAAAAGCTAAAAAAAAAGCAGCTGTGAAAAGGAAGCAACAAAACCCTTTACCAACAAAAAAAGATTAAAAAAACTAAAACAGGACAAAAAAAAACTTGGGAGGACACAAACAGGGAAACTTACATTATTTACAAACAGGAAGATTTACCTGGTGAAGAAGAAAGAAGTACATTTACTTACACTTACAAGAAAAGTAAAGAAGAAAGTTGGAAGAAGTGAACACAGAAACAGAGTCAACATAGACACAGAACAGAAAGGGACACAGTTCCAGCACCATTTCCATTTTTTTATTTAGTTAAGTGTGTGGCAGTGTGCAGTGTTGAGTGGGAGATGCACAGGGGAGATCACAGCAACAGGTCACAGCATGCAAAGATTTCAGGTTTAATTTTGGGGAGGGAGGAAACCTCCCAGGATCTTCAGCAAGAGCTATATTTAGGATGTGACATCATTATTTAAGAGACGACTAGACAGTTTTCATCTTTGGTTTTACAAAAAAAAGTCAAAAAGTATGAAAAGTAAAAAAGCAGTAAGTAAAAATTTTGCATTTTTTTTTTTTTGAGGCTGTATATGCTTTTTTTGCTGTATATCACATAAGGTAGATTTTAGATCATTGATATAGAGAGATTTGATTGATATCCCATTTGTTTTAAGTCTGTAATTAGTCACTGGCCAGTGAACAGGGTATAACAGAGTGTTTTCACAGTTTGGTCTGATTAGAACTGATCAAGGTTATAGCTGCTGTTAGTATTGTTGCATTATAGAATATTTACTGCTCAATGACATTGCATCTTTGCTCATATTTGAATCAGTAGACCTCTTTTATTGAGTTTGGGGGGGGGGGTGATTTCACTGTATGTATACCTCATATTGCCTTATTGCTAAACTTTGCATTGTTGAAATCATTTGTTTGCTACTGTGCTGTTGCCTGTTAAGACTAGAGTTTCCATCTAGAATAAAATCTGTTATTACCTGCAACCTTGGTGTGTTGGGTGTAAATAGGGGTGTCACCAGAGTCAGGTAGGAAGGAACCCATACACTATTCAGCTACACCTGTGGGTGTGCTACATTTGGGGGCTCATCCGGGATTGCCTGCACTACCTAGAACTCTGTCCTATTCCCCTGAATGTGTGTAAAGCAATACTAGCAGCAAGATGAACCCAGAAGTAGCCGCTAAGTGGTGCAAACAGCACAATGCTCAGTCAGAGCACTGCTTAGTTCTGGTGTTGCCAGGCGTCATATGGACTGATATGCAAATACTTCAAGTCACAGAATCCTTACCAGTTGTAGGCCATGGATTCTTATTAGACAGCACCACGGACACTACAGAAGAGGGCACACTGGCCCTATTAGAATGGAAAAATCCTCTAGTATATGAGCATATACCTTTGAGTGTATCAGTTTCAGGTGAGAATGCAGTCTGTGTGGTAATCTCTGAGAAGTGCACTACCCCAGCAACACAGCAAATACCTGTGAAAGCTATCCAAGTAGGTCAGAACCTTATACCAGAAACTGAAGCTTCACTGCCCACAAATGCTATAGGGCCTTGAAGTCTTGAATGCTTTGGGAAGTCTAGTAGAAAAATGCTTAAAGCCTACACAACCATTCACTGGGTTTGGGTACCATAAATTACATTTCTTCTCTGGAAAACAACTCACACCTCAGGAAGAGGAAGATTTTGAATCTTGGATGGATCTAGCTTCACTAGCCCTAGAGGAGTGGGATATCCCAGAAACTCAGAAGAAGCAGCGAACATCTGAAAGTTTAAAGGGATTAGCTGCAGATACCATACGTAACCTAAGGATGACTATGCAAGATTTCACAGCCAAGGACTATTTAGGTGTACTGCAGGATGTGTTTGGAAGAACAGAGAGGGCTGCTGACCTATTGTATCAGTTTGAACATACAGACCAAGAAGTTGGTGAGAAACTATCTGACTACATTAAGCAATTAAATAAAATGCTCCACCAGATCATCCTAAAGAAGGGGGTGGATCCGAAAGTAGCTGACCAAGTACGAATCTGTCAAATTTTACAAGGAGCTCAAGTTATGGATCCCATTGTGTGGAAACTGGGGATGGGAGATAGGAAAGACACTCTAACCTATTCTCAATTGGTTAAAGGAGTAAGGGAAAAGGAAGCCCTGTTGGAAGACAAATCTCAGTGTTCAACATCAACTAAAGCAGTGAGTGAATACAAGCAGGAGCCTACTGCAGTACTTACTACTCAAACGGGAATCATGGTTCAGAGTACCCAAAATGTAAAGGTGTCACAGTTGCAGGTGCAGGTGTCTTCCCTAACTGACACCACAGCTCAAGTTACCAAGACAGTTGCAGAATTACAGAAAGCAGTGGTAACTTTAGCTGAAGGGAGGAATACATCTGCTAGAGCCTCCACAAAGGGACCGAGAGGCTTTAAAGTATTCAACAAGAGCCGTTCGACTCCTGAGTGCGAAGAGGCATTTGAACAGCTTAAGTATTGCCTCATACATGCCCCTGTGCTGGCATATGCTGACTCAACAAAGCCATACACATTACATGTGGATGCTAGCAGAGATGGTTTAGGAGGAGTCCTTTACCAGGAGCATGACAAGAAACTGAGACCTGTAGCTTTTATCAGTCGAAGTTTATCTCCAACAGAAAGGAACTATCTTGCACCCAAGTTGGAATTCCTTGCTTTAAAGTGGGCTGTAGTAGACAAGCTGCATGACTACCTCTATGGGGCTGAATTCGAAGTTCAGACTGACAACAATCCTCTGACATACATCCAGACCACTGCAAAGCTAGATGCTACTGGCCACAGATGGATGATAGCTTTATCCAACTACAATTTCAGGTTAAAATATCGCTTAAGACACGAAAATGGAGATGCTGATGGTCTGTCCAGAAAACCTCATGGAGATTTACACTCCGATGATGAATGGGTGGAAATTCCAGCACCAGGAGTGAGAGCTATGTGCCAGATTGCAACCTGCTACCAACAAACTGAATGTTGGGCCCAGATGTTGGGTCTGTCTGCAGCAAGCATACCCCAAGCTTACTGTAATCTGGTCACTTTACAGGCTTCATCACAATCAGCTTTGTGTAACAGTGACCTTAGGAGAGATCAAAGAGAAGACCCCTTAGGTCAGCTGGTGGTAGCTGCTTTAGAGAAGAAACAAGCTGATATGCTTTGCACAGATATTCATCTACTGGCAAGACTTTTGGCTAAAGAATGGGACAGACTCCAGATACGAAATGGACTAGTGTATAGGAGATTTCTTAGTGCACTTGGCAGTAAAAAATGGCAATTGTTGCTTCCTCAGAAGCACTGAGATGTAGAACTTTGGTCATTGCAATGCATGATGAACATGGTCATCTTGGTTATGACCCAACTATGGGATTTGTACAAGACAGATTCTACTGGCCATGCATTAAACAAGATGTTGAAGATTATTGTCGTACATGTCTTCGCTGCATTCAGAGAAATACTTTGCCCACCAGAGCCACCTCATTGGGTCAAATGGAGAGCAATGGACCCATGGAACTGGTCTGTATAGATTTCCTTTGCATTGAACTGGACAAAGGCAGGATCATAATGTATTGGTGGTGACAGACCACTACACCAAGTACACTCAAGCATTTCCAACTCACGATCAGAAAGCTATTACAGTGGCAAAACTACTAGTTGAGAAGTTCTTTGTACACTACGACCTGCCAAAAAGGATAGACTCTGATCAAGGGCGTGACTTTGAGAGCAAGTTTGTTCACAAACTACTCACTCTTTTGGGAATTCAGAAAAGTCGCACCACTCCCTATCATTCACAAGCGGATACTCAGCCTGAGCATTTCAACAGAACTTTACTAGATATGTTGGGAACACTATCTGCTAAGAAGAAGAGTCAATGAAGTAGACATGTGGCCACAGTGGTGCATACATGCCACAGTACTAAAAATTATGCTACACGATTCTCACCTTACTTCTTAATGTTTGGAAGAGAAGCTCGTCTTCCTGTTGATTTAACCTTTGGAGTCACAGCTGATGATACGCCAGTGTGATCTCATGACAGTTATGTGAAGCTAGCTGAACAATCAACAAGACAATGACATCAGCGAAACAAGGTTTACTATGACAAGAAAGTGAAGATACGTGACTTGCAACCAGGGGACAGAGTTCTTTTGAGAAACTTGGGCCTGCAAGGAAAGCATAAACTTGCTGACCGTTGGGCATCTGAGATCTACATAATTTGTTCTCAGCTACCTAACATCCCTGTTTACCAAGTCTGCACTGAGGGGAAAGAAAGACTAATCAAAACCTGGCACTGCAACAACTTAATGCCTCTGGCAGAATCAGTGAGACTCATGAATCCGGAACCCAGAATGACTTAGCGAAAACCTAACTCAAGGCAATCCAGAAGACTAAAGCGGACAGGAAATATCCTCCCAAATGTTCAAGAGCCTATGATTCCACCAGCTGAAGGAGTGGAGGACAGTTATGATGACTGGGGTTCTAGTGGACATTTTTATAATGACGTTCGAGACCCCATGGACTGCAATCTCAATGTAAATGAACAGGAATTTGTAACTTGTCACTTTGAACAGTCTAGCCCCAACAATAGACTGAGTGATGTTTCTGTGCCTCTTGCAGAACCTGATGCTGATGGAGGTCCTGCTCTGCAAACTTCAGATAATGGTGCTGAGGACAGTTGTACAGTTATGGAGAAAGAAAGTGAAGTTATACAAGAGGCAATCTTAGAAGTAGACAATATGCCTACTGAGGAACTGGACACTGAGTGTGATGTGAGTGACCAACCCTCAGAGCAGAATTCCCCAGTTGTCTCTTTCAAACCAAAGCCTCAGAGACTGAATCAGCGCCAACAAAGGCTTACATATGACAGTTTGGGACATAGTACACAGGAGCTTGTGATCACTGCTCATCGGAGAGTCTACGCCCAAGATTCCTATGCTTCCTGCTCAATTGGTGACACCCCATCCCAAGTTAAGCATAATGTTGATCAGCCTTGGTGGGATGTACCTTTTGAATGCAGAAATACTGTTCATTTGATGGTGCATTAATGTTTGTATAAATGTTGCTGCTAATCTACCCTTGACTTGGGTGGACCCAAGTTTTCAAGCGGGGGAGAGTGTAGCCCCACTGTATTTCACTGTATGGTTACCATACTGCAGTTTTCCGATACACCACAAGGCAGAGCTCCTTTTCATTTGATATAAAAGAGAGAAATGAAAGTGAAAGGAGAGAGACTGAAACAGACATAAAGGAATAAGTGGCCTTGCATTAAAACTGAATGTTTCTAGTGTCTAGGACAGGGAAGTGAAGTTGCAGATAGAGTCTGTCCTTCTCTGAAATCCTGGTCGATGGTGATCTGTGGAATGAGGAGAGAAGTCTGGAACCAGTAGTCCTACGCCTGCATCTGATCAGCAAGGACAGGAATACTGTTGTGTCTATTATAAAGAAGCCATATTCGATTACCAGATGGCTGTTGGGTGATCTCTTCTCTTCTCATCAGTGGAACTGTGGTGCCTGACATCCAGAATATATTCGACAGAGTGGTGAGAGGCTTCAGCCACCATTTTATACTTTCATGGGATTATGCCATAGCTTCGACTGGGGCTGTATGCCTAGGTTTTTTTTCTCTTTTTCCTTTTCTGAACTGAAATTGTTAGCTTTAAACAGGCTGGTCTGATTAGAACTGATCAGGGTTACACCTGCTGTTAGTATTGCTGCATTATAGAATCTTTACTGCTCAATGACATTGCATCTTTGCTCATAACTGAATGACTAGACCTCTTTTATTGAGTCTGGGGTGTGTGATTTCACTGTATGTATACCTCATATTGCCTTACTGCTAAACCTTGGGCTGCTGCAATAATTTGTTTGCTACTGTACTGTTGCCTGTTAAGACTAGAGTTTACATCTAGAATAAAATCTGTTATTACTTGCAGCCTTGGTGCGTTGGGTGTAAATAGGGCTGTCACCAGAGTCAGGTAGGAAGGAATCCGTACACTATTCAGCAACACCTGCGGGTGCGCTACACATGTCTCTCCAACATGTCCTATTTATGTCACAAGCAAAATTTAGGTCTTTGGCTTTAGTAGTTCTGATGCTGTTTGTCTTGCGGATAAGCAAAAGGTTCAACATAGCTGGGTCCAAAGATTCCTTGTACATCAGGCATACGTCACCTCTTAGTCATCTGTATGAGACTTGAGTATAGAGATAGTGACCCACAGAGGACATTGTGTTTACTCCCTGTACTCTTTTTGTAAGAAACCTTTGCAAACATTCTAATTGTAATAATTCTAATCATTCTAATTCTAATCATCCCACATGAACCCACCCCTTTTTCTATCACTATCCTCTATATTCCTCCTTTCCTTACTAGCATAGCTCACTTAACTGCTCTGTATTGTACAATTGCCCTCTGAAGATAACCCAATGTGTTATGTAAATTCATTCAAATGTTTTACTGTATATTTCTTTGCTATGTTTTTTCTTCAATGTTATAATGCTTCTTACTATATTGTACTGTGGAGCTTTATCTAAATTTTCTTAACTGTTTTATTGTAATTTTTTTACTGTAGTCATCTTCAGTTTTGTAAATTGTCTTGCTTACTTATATTTTGGAGCTTTTCTCCCTGGGCCTCCACTGAAAAAGGCCTTTTGCTCAGATGGACTATCCTGGTTAACAAATGTCAGATAAATAAATAAATTTCTGCATGTGCCTGGTCAGGTACATACCAAAGGGGGCATTATACTCTATGATGGGTCTGATGAGGGCAGAGTACACTGGTATGATGACTTTACAGGACCAAGATACCATGCTATTACTTAACACTTTGAGCAAAATAGATTTTCTTACTACACTGGACAAATGTCAGTAGAAGGCTAGAAAACAATCTACAGCAGTTCCCACATCTCTGACTAGAGAGTCAACTCTTTGGGATGTTTTATTGATGACAAAATTTTCTGGGGTGGCTGTCTTCGCAAAAAGTACTATAATTAATTTCTTCACACTGAGGTTTAAGTGATGACATTGGCATCAGTCATTTGTCTGTGTTAGACCTTCTTGTACAGTTTCTTCATCTTGGGGGGATTCTATGACTACTCCCAATTTGCAATCATATGCAACCATGGTCAGCCAGAGGACTTTGAAATTGGCTTTGAGAAGTAGATGTGTAAGAGGAGTGGTTGCAGCATTGAACCCTGAGGGAATCCACTGGTGACTGGCTGCTTTGGGGAGGGGGCCTCACTGATCCTAACCTTCTGTGTCCTATCTATGAGCCAGCTGGCTATCCAGCACATTATTATTATGGGGTTTATACCTAGTTTCAAAAGTTTGTTAACAATGCATGAGTGGGGTTTTGTATCAAATGCCTTATCCAGGTCAATGTGGGCAGTATGCTCCACTTTACCCTCATCTATTGCTTTCATGACCTTTTCAAAAAGGTCTACCAGTTTCAGCAGGCATGACCTTCCTTTGAGAAAGTCAAACTAGGATGGATCCAGTGTATAGAGGTCTTTTACGTCTTTGTTGACTGTTTCCATGCTAGGTCTTCCCATGGCTCGGCAAATAATACTAGTCAGACTGACGGGACTGTAGTTTCCAGAATCTGTTGCTGGTCCTCCCTTATGAAGTGAGTGACCATTGCAGTCCTTCATTCTCATGACACAAAGCCTGTTTTGAGACTATAGTTAAACACTGACTGCAGTAATCCTGATAAGTCATATTTTAGACTATTAAGGAGACATCCCAGGGATGTTATCGGGGCTCACTGAGGCTATATCCTTGGCCATAGAGAGTGCAGCTAGGACATGCTCTCCAGTTATAGTTGGAGGTGTTATGCTTGTGGGTATTTCTTGGGAGTTTTCCAGGGGTGAGTGAGGGATAAAATTGGAACTGAATTTGTTAGACAACAGGTTCACTACACTGCCAGGCTCAGTGAATATAGCACCCTTACCCACCAGCTTAGCACACTGTTGCATGATGCCCTTGAGGTTTCTGACATAGCTGAAGAAGGTCTTTTGGTTGTTTTTTGCCTGGGAGGCTATCATAGCCTTGAAGTTAGCTTTATTTGTCCTAATTAGCCCTCTTAGTTGCCTGTTTAGTTTGATGAGGGAGTTCTTATCTTTATGGGAGTTATACGTCTTGATTTTTTGTCATGACATTTTTCCTTTTAATTTACATCCTCTTAGGATGCCACCAAGGCAGTTTGTTTTTGGAGCTAGTCATGGGCTTACTTCTTGTTAGTACAGTAGCCTCTATGCAGCCACTACTATGGTTGCTCAACATTTTTTCAACAATTCTGCATAGACTGCTGTGTTCTCTAGGTTCGGAGGGGCATTGTATTTTAAGATGCTATCACTTAATAAAAGTTAGTTTGCCTTGGAATAGCTCCTAACTGTTACTGGATTTACTGGTGTTACCAAGCTGACCTTGATTTCAAACGAGACAGTTTTATGGTTGGACCTTACTAGGGAGGATGTAACACTGAGGGGATGCAGCACTCTCCCGTATTTCTGAGATTGAGGTCCTGTGTGTTGGACCAATGGGTCATTACAAACATGTAATGTTAATGTAATAGTGGCAATTCTGGTAAAAAGAAACTACTGCTATTCTAATAAATGTATTTGTTTAACTGTATTTTAATTTACTTTACTTGTTGACCAGGGTAGAGCTCTGATCCTACTGGACCACCTCCAGGCTCTGTTTGGGAATGCAAAGAGGAGACCTACAAGAAGTAATAGAGGAAACAATAAGTAATACATATTCAGATGACTAATTTACAGTATGGCAGTCACATCCATAACAGTGACTACACTACATTAGCTTTGTTCACTATACACATTATGAAAGGTTGCCTGATTTGCAGAGAAAATTGAATATAAGAGGAATGATGAGAGGTGGGCAGCACAGCATTTACATTTAGCCTGTTTGTGTAGAAAGGTGTTTAATTCACTGTGGAATGTTGGGAAGGTGCGGATAGTTTTTAGATGAGCTGGAATGGAAAACTATATTTTTGGAGTAAGAATAGAAAAGGTATACTAAGTAGATTGCAGGTTTGAGTATGTTTTTCAGACGTTGGTGTTATGTGTTGGGGATGACATTAGGTCGTAGACTACTGTTTCCTAATGATGTTTTAAATCTAAAGTACATTTGTAGACTTCTTTAATATGCTGTCCAAAAAGAATACTAGATACAAGAAGCTTAGCAATATGATGGATGAAAATGCTTAACTTTTAACCTAGTTGACCTATGCTTAGTTTAGAGATAGCACAGCAATATCATTTAGCTTTAAGTATGTGTTTTTTTTACTGGCAGCATCACAGAGATCCCAGCACTAAAATCACTCTCTTGCCTTTGCTCCTAACATCATTACTAGAGGATGGGCTCCATGAACTATTCTTAATTGTGCAGTTGCAACCTTTGAGCCAAGCGCCCAACATATTTTTCCAGCATGCCAAACTTTTTTCCCATGGAAACCAACAGACACTGGAATGCATGAGTGAAACACCCAGTACAAATACTTAAGTAGTGTAGCTGCCAACAGCTTACCAAATGTGTGCAAAGAAAGTCTGTCACTCAAGTATAAACAAATACTCATGGTCGTGTTTGAGCAGTTTATTTAAGAAAAAAAATGTATTTAAGTTTAGCAACAGTAAATTTCAGCACATAAACTGAGTGTAACAAAACTATTAAAAATATTGCAGCTCAGATGTTCACTAACATGGAGTTCACTGCTACACTGCCCCCCCCCCCCCCCCAGTCATACAACCTGGGCAGTTGCTTGAATTGCCCCTATTATAATCTGCCACTGCTCTTGTCCTTCCCCAGCATATACTAACTCCTCCAGTTTTATTTCATAAACAGGATCATCAGCAATCCTATCCCCGGCAGTTCCAGCAATTTCTGTACTAATTCAACTGTTGGATGGGCCCTCCAAACTATTCAGTGCACCACTGGGCAATGTACAATATTCTAGATACCATCCCCAACGGCATCAGGACTATCTCTTCTGAAGTATGTGTTATCCCTTAAAACCATTTGGTGCACCACAGGGTCATGTATAATGTAATATAATATATTATACAATGATTTCTCATTAGTATTAAAAAAACATGCATGCTAATTGGTCACCCCCATCCAGTGTGTCTATTGTAAATGAAGTATATACCAACAGAAAAAAAGTTCATCCTGTGAAGCACCATTGAGCATGCAGACTTTTTTTATTGATATATGCTACAACAGTAGACCAAATACAAGAAAACTCAGGAATATTCTGCAAAAAAAGAAACAGAAACGTACCTGATTATCTTTATATTTCTGCACAGTCTCAATAGACTGTCATATCTCTGAACTGTTTGGATTGTTGGAGAATGTCCATATTTGGCAAAAATGTAATCAACTACATCCTGAGATGCACAGTAACAAAGCCTGCCCACAGCCTGCCTACACAGTGATTGAAACCATGCCTACAAAAACCTACACAATAGTTTTGGGTAGTCGACTTCAAAACAACCAAAAGCCAAATTCACTTTTACTTACTTCCTTTTTTCAGTTTCTAATATGTTAACCACAAAAACACAGAAAAGATCAAGAACCATTGTGAGGTTAATGAGCTGCTCAGTCACAGAGATGGCTAAGACACCGAGGGACTAAAACCATGGACTGAAAAATAAAGCTTGTTTGTACCAGAAAGACATAAACTTCACTGCTAAATTGATAGAGGAGTGGGGACGCAGATAACGAAAAAAGCAGCAATGCATACCTTAACTTAAAAATATGTATACCAAAAATGTCATTTAACCTGACCTCCTACTACACAAGCTAACTACATCTAAAACTGAAAACTATCTACCTATAAAGTTTTTATTGAGATGATTATTAAACTTCTATATAGGATCTGACTACTTTAATATTTTCTGGAAGCTATACACAAGACAATTAACTTCTATAAAGCCAAATAAGGGACAAGATAAGCAGATAAACTGAAAGCCGGCATAATAAGATCATTAACAGTTTATCCATTTTACAACCCAGTTGCCATGACAACATAAAAGAAGACCTCCATACAAAGGTAGCATACTGCCCCTCCATCTCGGTCAACTCATAAGCTATGTCAACAAACATTAGGATCTTCGGTCAGGTACTGAAACTTCCTCCACTTGAACTGATTACATTTAAAGCAAGTAATAATTCAATTGCCCCTAAAAAACATTGTGTTGAAAGATAAAGTATGCTTACATTTCTAATACCCAGCAAATAACCCACCAGTGAATATTAAAACTACAAAATAACAGCAGCCCTACATAATTGCCAACATGTTTACTGAAGCAATTAACTAGCCACCCCACATATGCACACTGCCAATCCAGAATGAACCACCTGCCAGTCATGAAAGGAATGCCCAAACCTGTGCAAACTTGTCAGGGAGGTACTCAGTTACACAATTACCCCCACATTTTTGCCACATACTAAAAAAAAAGACGGAGATTTTTTTTTCTCCACTGCTTCTGTCGAGCAGCACTCTTTCTTAAATAATGTTGTTGTATAATAGAAATAACCCACTCCTGGGTGTGAGCAATCCTGAATCTATCCATGGTTGCCTTAGTTTGATCACCTGGGCTTTGCCCTCATGATCAAACCACACCAACCACTTGGTAAATCCCAGTAAATACTCAGTCATGGGTTATTACTTAAGTATAATATAATATAACATAATATAATATAATACAATATAATATAATATAAAATATTATATTATATAATAATATAATAATATTGTTTTAAGAGCCATCCCTGGCAGTACCAGTTAACTCTGTACTAAGAAATCTGCTGGATGAACTCTGCAAACCATTCATTGCACCAAAAGGTAAAGTATAACACAATATTGTTCTATAAGCATTTAACCTTTCTTTATTTAACTCATGCAGTGAAAGCAACAAAAACAAGCACACTGCCATAGCTACACTTGGAGTGGCTTTTGTCTCATTGACATGATTTAAACAACATGTTGCAAACATCTGTGGTTGGCTGCCAGTACCTTATAATTATAAATATCCATAGGGATGAGGTACATAACACTGTTAGTCCACAGCAACAGCAGGACTATGTCGAAATAATATGCATCTCGTCTTCTACCAATATATATTTTTGTACATATAAATCAAAAATGCCACTCTGATTCTTTTGTAACCTGGGGTGTGGAATTTTAAAGTTCTCTGAATACATACCATTTTAATAAATATAAAAAAAAACACAGTATTTGCATTATGATCTGGAGTGATGGTTGCAGAGTACTTTGAATACACAGCAGTGTAAGTTCACAACCAAATATATCTTTAAAACGTTTTGGCACTGTTGCAAAGGTCTTTGGTCTATTTCTCCTTCACTCTTGATTATGTATTGTACTTCACAAGTCCCATGAGTTATACTATAACCAGTTTTAGTAACTTTCTTCAGTAATGTATTATCAGTTGAGCTTAGATTACAATCACTCAGCACTACAATTTTACATCAGTCAACTTGTTAACAAAAGCGACATAGACATATTTACTTTGGTACCCAAATGAACAGAATTTCTTTGAGCACGGCATTGCAAAATAATATTCTCATTCACACAAGCTTCCTACCTGTAGTATGTCACTTTATCCCCAAATAAGTAAAGAATGACTTTTTAGAATCTGAGTCAAATTTCTAAAACAGTTTAATGCCAAATTTTGATTAATGTATTCTTTTTCTACTTCCCCAAAGACTGATGTGTACACATTCCAACATTTCTCGCTGACATCAAGTAAACAAATCGGTTCTCACTGTTTGACATTTTCATAGTGCTTATTTATTCTGTACACTTTCAGTGTGTACCCTGCATTTAAAATTGTTATTCAGTCGACTGTACAGCTGCATTTGAAAAGCCTGTTTAAAAACACACACCGTCCTCATTTCACTTTTAAAACAAATTCCAGATTACATGCATTCACAAGCTTTTCTCATTCCACTCTTGAAATGAATTCCAGATTGTATTACTACTGTATTAGACAGTGGTTAAATTAGCTTATATTTTGCACTTTTACATTTCAATGAACTCAGTATTAGCAAGGCTTTCAGCTTATGCAGATGTTACTTTTGATGTGTATACTTTAAAGAGATTTGTTCACCAACTTTACTTTTCTAAATTAGTACGTAACTGCAAAATGAATTCATTAAATTCTAAATAAAGTACAAGTAATATACACATAAATATTCCTACTTATGTACTTTACTCGGATATCAAGCAAGCACTGTGGAAATAGCTGTAATATAATTTATGGCATACTATACTTAACTTATCTCACATATATTTAGGTCTTATAACCAAATTATATCCCAGAATCTATAAAATACAAATTGTCCCCTCAGTTCTGCCTGCTACTGTGTACTACTCATGTACAGTAAGTGCCCTGTACTAATTATAGAAGTTTAGGACCTTCCACATACAGGGGTTTGCAGGTAATAGTCATAGCACAGTGCATTACATTATAGGACAGACAGAAATTTACATATAAACAGATGTGGTTGACATGATTGCACAGATCATGCACAAGATTTTACAGGCCTTAATCACACTAATGACTTGTGCCAGAAGCATGGCCTCAAACTGAATGCCAAGAAATGCATCATTATCCCGTTTGGGGAAAATGGCATCCTCACTAATTATCACATTAATAACAATGTACTAAGCACACAATCAGTCGTGAGGGACTTGGGCACCCAGGTTGATAGCAACCTCACTTTTGACCACCACGTTGCCTCCATTGTACTGAAGGCTTTCTACACGGCCCACCTTATAAATAAGGGTATTTCATCCAGGAACAAGGAGGTCATAACATCCCTGTACTCCTCCCTTATCAGACCCATTATCGAGTACAATGCCCCCTTCCAAGCACCTGCTGCAGTTGGAGAGACCACAGAGGTTTCTGACCAGGAAAATCCAGGGTCTCAAACACCTATCCTATACAGACAGGCTAAAAGCCCTGTCTTTTTTTACTCAGTCTCATACAGACTGCTCAGAGGTGACCTGTGTCTGGCATACAAGGCCATTTCAGACCCAGCCTTGATGGAGTTGCTGCATATTCGTAAGACAAACTCCACTCGAGCAACCCACACGCAAGTCCTTAACCTGGTTTGTGACATTAATAAAACTTGTTGGTGGGATAGATTTGTGTCCCAAAGACTCTCCCATTTGTGGAACAGACTCCCTCTCCATGTCAAGCAGAGTACGTCTCTAGCCCTCTTTAAGAGGAACTGGATAACTGGATGGGAAATAGAAAATACACCCCTGGGATACCACCTGTGTCCCTGCTGGACAGGGGAAACAGGTGCTGACTTTGAGGGAACATGGGCAAAATTCCTGGCTAGGTTTATAAGGGCCTCTGGGCCAATAGCCTAGTATCATCCTATGAACATATCTCCTATGAACATATATATAAAAATACATCACCAACGGGGGACACAAATTTTCACTATTTAATAAAGTGAGATAAAAAAATCTCCTTAAGGTCTCTGAAGAGTCTGCCAGTCAAAAGGAACAGTCAATGCGATAAAAACACTGCAGAACTCACCACCGATAATGGTGTGTTCCATTATCAGTGGTGAGTTCTGCAGTGTTTTTATCGCATTTTATCGCATATTTAATAAAGTGATAAATTTGTGTAATACAACTCCTAGCAAAAGTGTACAATGGACCACATGAATTCTCTACTGTCTGAACTGAAAGGGATATGTGAAAAATTTCCACAACCAGAAGATTCCGGACAAAGCATACCACCTGCATGCCACACAGTACAGCAGCTATAATATCACCTATAGTAAGGCTGTAGGAATGCAGGCACACCAGATGTCACTGTACACATGCAATGTGATGAACATTTTTCAGCTACTACATTAATGATCACTGTTACTACAGAGAGGCAGACCTTCTATCTAGATGAACATTTATGTTTGCCGCTTCTACATTACCATCGCAGCAATACAGAAAAAAATAATACTCAAATAACCGACCAAGGATCTCAGCAGACATCATTTAGATGGACAGGTACGTTGTGCTATGAAGAAAAGGGCAATCAAGGACGTGGCAAACAAAGTAAACAGAGGAACACATGCCACGTTTAGGCTAGAAGCTACCACATTGTAGTTAGAGGTGACAATAACAAAAAGTGTGTTTGTGTGATAGAAGATTCATTGCCAATATTCACCATACTAGCATCCTGATAAAAGGAAGGTACTTATCAATCAACCGACACAACCCAGAGTACTCTGGCTGTGCACATCTCCACTATAGCTGCAGCCCCTTGCATTGCACTGCCAATAGCTTCACAGTTCCATTGGCTACAAACAAGGCAGTTCATCCAGTAGACCATTAGGAACCCAGCCAAAGCAAATCATACCATTTGTTTACTCTTAACTGTAAGGACCTAACTACACAGCACATGAGTGAATTTAAAGATCCCCATCTACTCACCACTTACTCGCAGGATATGCCTTTAGAAGTTAGCTGACCCAACTAGAATAATTTCATTAATTCACTGGTTCATAGAAAAGTACAAGACTAACTGCTCTTGTGGGCCATTTTAAGTCTAGCCAATTTCCCTTTTGTACTTGAGTTAACCTATCCCATGTGGTGTTAGAATGGCATTATCAGTCCCTTGGTTGATAATTACATATTAGCACTAGTAAAAATAACTGGAATTATACCATACCATGGGGTAGATGACTTCCAAAAGGAAACAACAATGCATTTTTTTTTTTGGATTTTAGTTTCATCCCATGATTTTGGCATCAGTTATTTATTGGGGACAAACCTTCCTGCAGCATGACTAAGTCATTTGAATATTCAATGACTGCTCCCAGCTTGCAGTCTTCTGCAAACATAGTCAGCCAGAGCCTTTTGGTGTTGTCTTTTATTTCAGAGAAGTAGAAACCAAACTGTAGAGGTCCCAGCACAGAACCCTGGGTACTCCACTTGTGAGTGGTCTTTTTGTGGAGGTAATTTCCCCTATAGTGCTTTCCTGGAGCCTACCTGTGAGCCAGCTGGCAATACAACGGATGACATAGGGGGTTTATTCACAGTTTATTTAGCTTTTCTACTATGCCAGAGTTGGGGACTGTGTTAAAAACTTTGACCAGGTTGAGGTGTATGGTGAGTACCATTCTGCCTTTATCCACTGCATTGGCAACCTTTTCAAAAGGTCTGCCAGTTTGAGTAAACATGACCTGCCCTTGATGAATCCAAACTGAGACAAGCTCAGTGATAGGAAGTTCTTCATGTCCTTATTAATTAGTTACGTGATAATTCATTCCATGGCTGTCTATATGAGGCTGGTCAGACGTATGAGTCTGTAACTGTCTGGGTCTGTGGAAGGTCCTTTCTTATGCAGGGGAATAAGTGTAGCTGTTTTCCATTTGATTTTGTACAAAACCTGTATAGAGGCTGAGGTTGAGGAATGTTGTCAGGGGGTGGCTAAACTGTCCTCTGTGCTATTTAAGATGCATTCAGGGATAATGTCAGGAACCATAGATTAAGTACTTTTAAACTTTGACAGCGCTTTTAGGACTTAGCCTTGTATGATAGCTGGAGGTAAGCCAGTTTCAAGTATATCATTGGGAATAGACACAGAAGAGAAAAGGGTAAAGTTAGAGCTGAATTTAATAGCAAAAAAGGATTGACGTGTCTTCAGCCTCAGTGTAGGTAACATTACTCAGCATCAGCTCAGAGCATTGCTGCATACTGATTTTGAAATTACAAACATAACTAAATATTTGTCTTGGGTAGCTATTTTAGCCTCAAACTTGGCATTGGTGAATTTTATTAATCTCTTGAGTTGTTTGCATATTTCAGTGAACAGGAACTATCATTCTAGGAATTACTCCTCTTAAGTTTGGTCAAACTTCTCTTCCTTTTATTGCAAAACGTGTTGATGTTTTAATATTAGATGGTATATGGTGCTCAAACAAAGATGAAAATTCATTGTCCATGCATATGCCTAGGTCCCTAATATGGGTATATTTAAATGTAGTAGGTGCTGGGGTGTTTTTGCTTTGCAAAGAGTACTATGCTATATTTTCAGCACTCAGCTTGCCCCCATGGTCGCAACAGCATCTACTACTATGGTGGTTTAGACAGATGGTACAGTGTTACACTAGTCACAAAGCTGACACTCCATTGAATATATGCAGTAATAACATATAATTTTATTAAAGGAAAGAAAAATCGGGCTGTCTGACTGTCCAGAGTGCGTACAAAGGATCGCAGGAAAAGCAGCCAAACATGATAGGCTAACTAGGTGACAAAATAGGCTAAGAATTGGACTGAGCCAGTAATAGCAAAGAATGTCAGTCTGGCGCTTGATACAGAAGATTAAGGCTATGAGCTCTTAATCGGCTACTTCCCATAGACCAGGGTTTGATTCCCCCAGCCTCCATTTGCCTACTGTATGACTCTGAGCAAGTCACTAAACCAGAAAGTGCTACAGAATAACTGGAAACTGGCCTAAACTCCTCAGTGGTCTGCTGGACATCAAGATTAGTAGCTACTGATAAATGAGTGCTTTGAGCTCCCGATCAGTGAAATTTCTATGGCTTTGTCATTGTGAATGGCAAGGTGAATTGTCTGTACCTAGCCAAACCAGGTAACTTTAAGTGAAGCCATTATCAAGCAGTAAAAGGAAGACACCAAAAAAGGACATTAGTTTCTAGACCAAAATTACAGTCAAACAAAGTTAAAACCAAAGGAATTTAACAGACAAATTCAGTAGCCTCCTACACTATACAGAATATGCAATATTGTGTGACTTTATTCATTTATCAACAATGACAAGGCCAACAGAAAATGATGGTTATATATATGAAATTCATTGCAATATGTGTGTGTATAATTATAATATTGGGGTGTTTAGTGGTTGTGACAGTCACATATTTATCTGGTTTCCTGTATATTATTTTTTGTAATTTTGTAATTATATTATTGTAAAGTATGAAAGTAAATGTTTGTAAAACAGGCAGAATGTAGTTTCCTGTCTCATTTCTTTGTAGTTATGAATGTCAGCTGTTACAAAACAGTTATACGAAGTGAAGAAAGTTCAGCTATGAAGGAAAAACATAACACTATAACCCATAACAGAAACACATTAATATTTATAGAAAATGTAACTACCCTTGCACCATTGCTTTGTCTGACAAGATGTGCTGCTACATGTCTGTTTTTGTACTAAGAGTTTTAGTCAGATCTGTTGTCGGCATTCATTCCCTTCCCTCAAAGCTCATATAACAACAAAAGTACAGTTGTGTACCTACCATAAATGTAGATGTTCGAGTGTATTCACTATTGCAGTCATTACACTCGGGTTATCCTGCTGGCAGGCTACCCGCAGTCGGCCTGAATTCCAAAGTCCTGGTCCGGCGTTGGTTGCTGTCACCTCTTCCCTGAGGTCAGTGCGCCAGGGGTATAAAAGATGCAGCCGATGCCATTTTCTTCAGTTTTTCTTGCCCCAGATGTCAGCTGCCCCCAAAAGGGTAGGCTAAAAAATTCTGATCATAAAAAAGCATGCACATAACCTTCATCTACAAGCAAATATACCGCATAGGTTGTATAGAATAGAGAAGTACAGAAAAGTCCCAGCAATGAAAGGGGGATGGTGGGAGGGTAACCTGGACTGCAACAGTGAATACACTCAAACATCTACATTTATGGTAGGTACACAACTGTACTATGTTCATCGTGTTTCACTGTTGCAGTCATTACACTTGGGTTGAATCCCAAAGCTGAGGTTGGGTGGCTGGGCCTAAATAGAATTAGGAGTGGCTATGAGGTCCTGCAGAACAGCAGTGGCAAATCCTGCTCTGGATTTAGAGTGAAGAGGTAAGAGGTAGTGCTTTGTAAAAGTGTGCACTGAAGTCCAGGTTGCAGCCTCCAAAATGTCCTTGGTTGGTACTCCTCTGAGGAAGGCTGCTGAAGTGGCTGCTGCTCTGGTAGAGTGTGGCCTAATGCCCTTAGGCACTGATTTGCCATGTTGTGAATAGCAGAAACGAATGCAGTGGCCTATCCATTTTGAAATAGTCTGCTTTGAAATAGCTTTTCCTTGCGATCCTGCAGCATATGCCACTAAGAGTTGCTCAGTCTTTCTGAAAGCTTTAGTTTTGTCCAAGTAAAAGTGTAGCTGTCTATGTATGTCCAAAGAATACAGAAGTCTCTCCCCCTTATTCTGCGGGTTTGGGTAAAAGGTAGGCAAATGTATGGTTTGGTTAAGAGCCACACTGGACACTACCTTAGGCATAAATGTTGGGTTTGTCCTTAGAGAAACCCTGTCTGGATGGAAAATAATAAAAGGTTCCACAGCCATTAGTGCCTGTAACTCTGAGACTCTTCTTGCTGAAGTTATTGCTAGGAGAAGAGCTGTTTTCCATGATAAGTATTTTATCTCAGCTGTATTGGCTGTCTCAAAAGGAGACAGTGTGAGTTTTTCCAAGACAAAATTGAGGTCCCATGCAGGTACTGGAGCTCTCCTTGGAGGTCTTATGTTTTTGGCCCCTCTGAGATACTGCCTTAGCAGTGGATGAGAAAAAATAGGTGGGTCCGTATTGTAATGAGCTGAAATGGCAGAGGCATGGATCTTAATTGAGAAGGATAGGCCTTTGTCCAGCATCTCAGTTAGGTATTGTAAAATCTGAGGAATATTTGGTACAAGTGTGTCAATTCCTTGTGCCTGGTTCCAAGCAGAGAATCTCTTCCATTTTTCTGCATAAGATTTTCTGGTGCTGGGCCTCCTGGCCTCCAAAATAACATCCATAACTGCTTTAGAGAGAGGTGTGTTCTGAATGGTTACATTATCTGCCATGCAGCCAGATTTAGGGTTCTGAGTTGGCTGTGTAGGATCTGATTGTTTTGTTGGGTCAGCAAATGCAGAATTTGAGGTAATGTCCAGGCTGGGCCTTGAGACAAGCTCTTTAGGATTGGGTACCAGTGCTGGCGTGGCCAGTCGGGGCAATCAAGATCATTTTTGGCTTCTCTTGTCTGACCTTTAGGAGTACCTTGGGGAGGAGAGGCAGAGGAGGGAAGGCATATACTGTAAGGGCTTTCCAGCTGAATGAAAAGGCGTCCACTTTCCATGCTTGTTTGTGATAAGTCCGAGTGCAGAATCTCTGTAGCTGGTAGTTGTGAGGGGAGGCAAATAGATCTATGTCTGGGCATCCCCATTTCCCTGTTACCATGCTGAAGATTTGTGGATTTAGTTTCCACTCATGAGGATCCATGAGGTTTCTGCTTAGTTCGTCGCCAAAGTATTTGTTTTTCCTGGCAGGAATTGTGCTTGCAGGTGTACTTGATAAGTCAATGCTGTATTCCACAAAGTCATGGCTTGTCTGCAGAGGGGGTAGAAATGTGTGCCTCCTTGCTTGTTGATGTACCACATGACTGTAGTATTGTCCGTCTTTATCAGCAGTTGTTCTGGATGAAGAAGGTCCTTGAAGGCTGTCAGGGCATTCTGTACAGCTAGCATCTCTTTTTGATTGATATGAAGATGCATTTGGCTTGTGGGCCATGTGCCCTGAATACATTTTCCTGCCATGTGTGCTCCCCAGGCATAATCTGATGCATCTGTTGTTAATGTCTGCCTGGCTGTGGGTAAAGAGAATGGTTGTCCCTTGTTGTGGTGACAGGCCTGTGCCCACCATCAAAACTCCTGTTGCAGGCAGGGAATGAGAGTAATTAATGTTTCCAGGCTGTGGAAATGATGAGTCCAAACACTTTTTAGATACCATTGTAGTTTCCTCATATGCAGTCTTGCATATGGAATTAGTAGAATGCAGGATGCCATGTAGCCCAGAGCCTGCAGAATTTTTCTTGCAGATAACTGGGTCTTTGTTGCCATGCTTTCAAAGTAAGAAGTCAGTTGCCTTTGTTTGTCTGGCGTGAGATAAGCCATCTGGGAAGTTGTATTTAAGCTTACACCCAGGAATATTATCTCTTGAGAGGGTACTAGTTTTGATTTCTTTTCGTTTACTGTGTACCCTAGGCAAATTAGTAATCTTTTTACAAATGCCAGATGCTTTAGTAGAATGTCTTTGGTCTCTGCTTGAATAAGGCAGTCGCCCAAGTAGAGATATATTTGAATTCCTCTTTGTCTGCAAAATGCAATTACTGGTGCCAGGCATTTTGTGAAGACCCTGGGTGCAGTAGATAAGCCAAAGGGCAGTGCAGAGAATTGATAATGCATTCAACCACCTATGAATCTGAGGTATCTTCTGCAAGACTGTCTGATTGGGACATGCAGGTATGCCTCTTTGAGGTCCAAAGTTACTAGCCAAGCCTTCTTGCCCAGCATGGGCAGAAGCTGCTGCAGTCAACATTTTGAATTTTGGAACGTTCAGAAAAGTATTTAGAATAGACAGGTCCAGAATTGGTCTCCATGCTTTGTCCTTTCTTGGTACTAAGAAAGGTCTTGAGTAAAATCCTTGTCCCTGCTCTTGTTGTGGCACTGGCTGAATAGCCCTCATGTCCATGAGAGATGAAACTTGTTTTTGTGCCTCTGCCCATTGATTGTGTGGCAGGTCTGGCATACCTTTTGCCTTTGGAAGGGTGTGAAAGTGGAACCTATAGCCCTGAGAGACTATATTTAAGACCCATTTGTTCTGGGTGATCATGTGCCAATTTTGTGAAAAAAGTGCTAGCTTTCCCCCTAAAGGTGCTGCCAAAAGATAAGTGATTGGCACTGGCAGAGTGAAGTCACTGGGACTGTTTCCTATAAGGCTGTGATTTGTCATCTCCGCTTTTGGAGGTAGAAGCACCCAATTGTTTGGGCCTGTATGAGCCCTGGGGCTGTTGTCTGCCTCTAGGGCGTCTGTATCTGCCTCTTTGTGGCCTATGTCACACTGGAAAGGACCAATTCTTAGAAGGCCAGTTCCTGCTAAATCTGGGTGGCTGTACCTGCAATAAATCCTTTACTGTCTGCAAAGATTTAGCTTTATCCTCCCTTTTCTTCAACACCTCTTCTGCCTTAACACCAAACAAAGTATCATGCTGTAATGGAGCATCCAATAATTTTGCTTTAACATGATCAGGCAGATTCTGTTCCTTTAACCAAGCATGCCTTCTAATGACAGAACCTGTAACTGCGGCCCTGCAAGAGGTCTCCAGTGAATCAAAACCACATTGCAAAGTATGCTTTCCCACTTGTTCAGCTGCATGCAATAAATCCTGCATTTTCTTGTTCTCAGAACGTTCAGAATTTGTCAACATTTTCTGTTTTAGCAGAGACATTAAGTATTGCTGATATTTAAGCATATGAAACTGACAATTTAAAGCCCTCACAGCCAAGGTAGCAGAAGTGCAAACTTTTTTCCCCCATCTGTCTAGTGCCCTTGAATCCCTATCTGAGGGGACAGGGTTTTTTGCAGCGGAGGCCTTGACCCCATTTGGGACCCTGAGATATAGTTGCTGGGTCAGCAGCAGGGTTTTTATATAGAAATTTATGAGAATCTGGAACCCTGTAGTATCTGTCTGGCTTAACAGGAGCAGGAGGTAAAGAGTCGGAGACAGTCCGGACTCTGAAAATACATCATCTACAATGTCTAGAACAGGTGGAATAGCAAGAGGCCTGTGCTGAGGTAGTAGAAGAAAATCCCTGAGCCTTTTCTTAGATTCTGAGTAATCTTGGCTCTCTCAGTGGAAATGCTCCCTCATGGTATGCAGGGTTTCCCCAAAGGAATAATCCTCAGGAGGAGAAGCTGAAGGAATAGATTCTTCAGCATTAGAATCCTCATAGGGAGGAATAGAATATCCCTGTTCTGAAGAGGAGTCAGAGGAAATGGAAACCTGATCAGAGGAATCATATTCAGTGTCTTGCCTAGGCCTCTTATCAGGAGGGGGATGGGAACCCCTAATCAAAGTAATTAGGTCTTAGGCCATTTTGAGCATCTGTTTCTTAGGCATGGAAGTATGTCCTGGAGAATGCTGTACATGTTTCCTTGTTTTTAAAGCTGTTTTAGTCTTTGTCTTGGATGCTGAAGTTGGCTTGCTATAAAGCTGTGTAGGTCTGAAAACACCCTCAGAAGCCGATGCCTGCTCTGCAGCTCCGGACCCATCTGAGGGATTAGTTTCCGAAGGCCCAATACCTTGAGTATCCAGAGGTCTAGTTGTCTCAACCTGGGAGTCGGAGGTGGCCTGTGGCTCTGAGGTAGCGGATGTCAGGGGCTGGGAAAGCACCTCACTGAGAACCGGCGAACTGACGACTGGCCTAGAGGAGGCTTTGTCGTCAGTTTTGGACCTCGGATGCCTGTCCTTTTCTTTTTCCTTGCACTTTTTATGAACTCCGGTCATCAGCTGTTCCAATGGCATTATATAGTTAAACCTACGGCCAAAGTAATGAAATGCAAAATCGCACCGACGCTTAATAGTGCGTTGGTTAAATCTAGCACAAAACCAACAACTAGCAACGCGTGGTCAGGGCCTAGGCAAGGAATACAGTAAGAATGAAAATTCTTATGAGGTATTTGCTTCCCACAAGAAATACAATTGTTAACTTTTTCTGACATTGGTCTGGAGCAAGAAAAAAGTTTCCCCAACGGGGTACTTAGCTTTATTGAGGACTTTGGATCTGTAATTCAATTTAGAAAATCTCAGGAGTTGGCTGACCGGCACTTGCGAACTGCTTTTGCTTCGGGAACCGCGCGGCAAGAAAGACTGAAAAAAATGGCGTCTGCTGCATCTTTTATACCCCTGGTGCACTGATGTCAGGGAAGAGGCAACAGCAACCGACGCCGGACCAGGACTCTGGAATTCAGGCCGACTGCGGGTAGCCTGCCAGCAGGATAACCCGAGTGTAATGACTGCAACAGTGAAACACGATGAACATCAACACTTTTTAGAGACTTTAGTTATGTTTTCAGTAGCAGGCCATTTAATGACAAGAACCAATGGCTGTCAACATTTTTCTTATGAAATGTTTTCAGCTATGCATGCATGCTTCCAGATATAAATGTCCAGATAACAAATCCTAAATACATACTAACCACAGCTACATATATCTTTTTCTAATACATACAAAATGCAAAACTGGTCCATATAATGTGGTACTGTATGCATCTCAAACTTTTAGATGGACTATTTAGGCAGGTATTCTCAGTCTAACACAACATACACACATATATAAGCATGAACACAAAATACACTCGCTTGAAGCACTCCTTAAAATGGAGAACATTGACATTTGTGCTCTAACAGAGACCTGGTTCAAGGCAGCAGAAAGCACCCCTACACTACCAGGCTATAACTCTTTTCACACCTTTCGGCTCCAGAAATTGGACTGAAGCTCCAAAGGTGGATGTATTTCCATATTCATGAAGCTCCAAAGGTGGATGTATTTCCATATTCATAAAGGATCCGCACACCTTCAGACTGGTAGCCCAACATAATGCATCAGAGATACTTCAGGTGCAGCTAACATTGGGTAAGACAGCGATTCAGGTTGTAGCCTGGTATAGGTTCCAAACCATGTCCCAAGACTCACACTCCATGTTCCTAAGCACCCTGGGGAATATTGGGATCCAACCTAACACTCTCAAACTGGGCGACTTCAACTACCCCTCCATTAACTGGGAAAACTACTCATGTACCAATACACTTGCCCAATGTTTCCTGGAGTTCATTAATTCCAATGCCCTGGACCAGCTCATTCTTACCCCCACTAGAGGTAGCAAGATCCTTGACATGGTCATTACTAACATGGGTGACCATTGCTCTACACCAATAGTCAGCTCCTCCCTGGTCAGATCCAACCACAAACTAATCAGCTTGGAAATCCACAACCCCATCCTCTCCGCAAAGATAACCACCTTGAAAAACTTCTCCAAAGCTTACTTTGGGCTCCTAAAAACAGAGGTGGCTAACTTCACGGCACCCATGCAAATGGAGAATAGTTGCACGACCGTCGAATCATACACCAATGCACTGTACGAACACGTACACAAATGCATGGATCTCGCCATACCCAATAGAACCAAGACACTCTCCTTCAAAAAAAGGAAGCCAAACTGGTGGTCTCCTGCCATAAACAAACTCTACAACAGAAGGAGGAAACTGATGTAGAATAAGGTGAAGTCCCAAGACTGGAAAAACTCCCTTATCAGCCTCAACAAAAAAGTTGAGATTCCTCATCAAATCCTCTAAAGCTAGCTATGAAAACAGAATTGCAGCAGATAGTAAAGACACCCACAAGGCCTTCTATAGTTAATTAAAGAATATCCACGGCAATACCCAGATTTGCTCTGAGCTACTGCACAATTGTACCTCGTATACCGAGCCAACAGATATTGCCAATATACTGGCCGACAGATTCAGTGCCAACTTTACCCCTCTCTCCTCCACAAAGGACCAATCACAACACCAGTAGATTGCCAGGCACCCAGTATTACTGCTGCACAGGTTAAAACAGCACTGTTCAAGGTCAAGAATACAGCCTCTGTGGGACCTGACAATATCCCTGGGTGTCTTCTACATGAACTACAGAGTGAACTGGCACCTCACCTGTGTGCTCTGTTCAATCACAGCCACACCTCAGGCTTTGTCCCTACCGATTGGTGCACTGCTACAGTCATCCCTCTCCACAAAGGAGGAGCGACTACAGACCCTGGGAACTATCGCCCCATTAGCCTGATGAGTCTGATATGCAAAGCTAAGGAACGCATCATCATGGACCTAATAAGAAAGGATATAGGGAATCTCCAAACTCTGGATCCCACACAGTTTGGTTTTGTGAAGGGTAGATCATGCCTGCTCAACTTGGTTGACTTCTTTGAGGCAGTCACCAGAGCTGTGGATGAAGGCAAGGTGGTTCATACAGCTTATCTTGATCTGGCCAAGACCTTTGATACCATTCCCCACTCAGGAATCATAGAAAAACTCACTAAGCTAGACATCAACTCCTATATCACTAGGTGGGTTGCAAACTGGCTCACAGATAGAACCCACAGTGTGAAAGCAGCTGACCCCAAGTCAGACTGCCACTAGTCACGAGTGGAGTCCCACAGGGTTCAGTCCTGGATCCTCTCCTGTTTGGTATCTACTTCTCTGAAGTCCAGGCCAACATGAAGGGACTCTGGCTGACAAAGTTCACAGACAATTGCAAGTCAGGAGCAAGGGAGCAAATGCAAAAAAATGTGTCATCATCCCCTTTGGGAAAAAAAAAACGATTCCCATGAATTACCACAATGATGGTAGTCCACTGAACACAGAACACATTATAAGAGATCTGGAAACACAGGTTGAAAGCAACCTCTCTTTTGATCACCACATTGTCCTGTGGTCAGAAAGTCCTTCTATGTGGCACATCTCATTACTAAGGGTTTTGTATCCAGGAAGAAAGAGGTCATTGTCTCTCTCTACTCTTCCCTCATTAGGCCAATCATCGAATGCAATGCCCATTTGGCATGTACCTCACTAGACACCTGCAACAACTGAAGAGGCTGCAAAAGTACCTCACAAAGAGGATCCTAGGCCTTAAACACTTGTCCTATATGGACAGACTCAAAAAACTCCAACTATTCTCTGTCTCATATCGCCTACTTAGAGGCGATCTCTGCTTGACTTACAAAGCCATGTCTGACCCAGCTCTGTTAGAAATGCTACATCTAAAGAAATCCCAATCCCTCCACACCACACACTCCAGAGACCTCAACCTCATTACCACAATTAACAGACCATGCTGGAGGGACAGGTTCATAACCCAGAGACTGCCCATGCTATGGAATAGACTTCCTTTACATGTCAAGCAGAGCACCTCGCTGACCCTCTTCAAGAGAAATCTTGATGAGTGGATGGGAAATAGAAAATTCACCCCGAGGATAACTCCAGTGGCTCTACTCGACAGAGGCACTGGGAACTAAGGTCGGGTGGCACGATGCCTGCGTAATCCTATGCCTAGGCTTGTAAAAGCCCCAGAGCCATTAGCCTAGTACATACCTATGAATCTATATGCCCACACATGCACATAAACACACATACAAAGGTGTGCACAAGAATGCACACGCTGTCTCACACATGTAAACACATTCACACGCGTGTGTCTATACATACATAAATGTATGTATGTATGTATATGTATATGTATATATATATATATATATATATATATATATATAAAAGCATAAATACACCCATACATACAAATATACATATAAAATGTATATGTATGCACGAGCACACACACACACACACACACACACACACACACACACACACACACACACACACACACACACACACACACACACACACAGAGGCATACTTATTTGTTTTATTTATTTACTTTTTGTTTACAGGGATAGTCTGACTGAGTTTTGCAAAAAAACCTTTCCAGCAGAGTCCTGGGGAGAAAATCTCAAAGATCAGATAAACAGCAGTATTATATCAGATTATAACATATGTTTAACAATTGTAAATGATTTGCAAATCATGAATACACAGAGATACTGGAGTTTTAAACTAAAAAAAAATGTACAGTAATAGGAACATATAAAGTTACAAGAGCCACATATAAAAAGAGACCTTGGTCTATTTATACAGCATGTTTACATCTACTTTTTTTGTGATAAATATACAGTGGACATTATACTAAGTATTTTGTCATATGTTTACAGATGCACATAAATGCATGCGCAAAGGTGTGTAAAAGCGCACACACACAAACACATATGTAAATAATAAATGAATAATTCAAAGGTTTGTACAAGCACACACAAACACACATAGCAATACCTTTGCTGTCTAGATGACCTGCAGCTGTCAGCACCTGCATGCATGGTAAAGAGAATTCAACACTAAATCAATTAACACAATTAACACACTGTCAGCTTATTTTGATAAAGCATGCAAACCTGTATAAAACAAATGATTTACCTTCAACGGTTTAAACAATCAAAACTGCTTTACTCATCTTTCTTCTACAAATTGAAAGTTAAGTACTTACCATAGTAATAGACTGAGACTGACAGTTCCATCCCCTTTGCCATTAAGAATTTGCCCATCTGCTGATTTTTTCCAAGGCTAACAAAGACCCTCCCCTTTTCTTAGAGTCCTGTTCTGCAAAGGACCCCTTGTTCCGAGACATCTTCCTTCTTCTTAACTTTGAACTACTTGGGAATTGGACAGAAACTGAAGGGGAAACCCTGGATGTGTGAGGGATATGGGTCAGTAAGAGCTGCCCAAGCTTTAGGTGATTTGACCTATCCTTTAATGTAGATGATTATTGCAGCACCATGGCAACCACAACTTCTTTAACCAGAGGGAATTAATATACTCAACTGCCAAAAACAGGAAAATGGGGAGTAGCTGATGGGAAGGAGAAGCAGATATAGTCCTAAAGACAACAATAAAAAGGAATACAATGACTGAAAACTTGAATAAAGAATCAAAACATAGATGGTACAATATTCCATGAAAAAAATTGCTGAAAAATATCAAAGACAGCCTGGGACTATTTATGATCAGCTAGGTGAGACTGATGTGCAGCTTAAGAGGTCAAGAAAAGGGCCACTTGCAGCACATCCTGTGGGTACAAGGAAAGGGGTATGCTTGCTTGGGAAAGTTTCATTAAGAGGTTGTCAAAGTTGTGCTGCCGTAGTCTTACTGGGAAACAAGAAGGAACTCCAGTCACAGATCTAGATAATACATTCTGTGAATATGACATGAAGTGGAAGGTGAATGCAGCTCGTCTCATCTGCTACATCTTTCAGATATGACTGTGTGTGTGTGTGTGTGTGTGTGTGTGTGTGTGTGTGTGTGTGTGTGTGTGTGTGTGTGTGTGTGTGTGTGTGTGTGTAGCTGGGTCATTTAGCCATTATGTTATCATTCCTTTTATGCTTGAAGTTATACACTTCATATTCTGGATGATGCTTCTACTATTACTCTATTTGTGGTGGTTAATTATGGGGAAAGGTCTGCATTAGTAGAATGTGAGTGAAAGAAAAAATTCCTGATGTCAGAAACAAGCTTAACCACATTCCAGTACAGATGCTTTGTGATGTGTTAATTGCTTCACTATTAATGTCATAGTTTCTTAGAATTTTATTTCATTGACTTTTTTTTTGCTCTTAGCTAATTTGTGTATGCTTTCTTCTTGCCTTTACCAAAAAATTATCAGCATGAGCTTATATGCTTTTTAATATAAGTACAGTATTGCTACATTGACATTTCTGTGCTGCCAGAATCCAATATGAAGGCTTTCCAAGTAATTTCATAACTAACAAAATGGAAGTGATTAATGACGTGCCCTTCATACAGCTTATCACTTGGTTTGACTGACTTGATATTAACTGTACACAAGAGAGCATTTAACATGTGTTGATGGGAAGCCTAGAAAATATATTACCTCATTTTACATATTTCAACATAACTACGTATCTTGGAAGTTATCTTACACTGTTACTTAGAATTTACAGTTTTTAAAGTCTGCTCATACTATCATGTTCGGTCTGATGACCAGGACATTGAACAAACAAAAAATTCAACAAATAAAAGTATACTATTTGATGACAATCATTAAGCAGAATGACAATGACCTGTGTGTCCTTTTGCTCATGAAATTTGTATTAGATGCATAGCATAAAGTGGTTTATTTTTCACTATTTTTTTACTTTAATGAGTCTGGGTGAAACAGAAATAACTGGCTACCATTTTAACAGCAGGGGAGAAATAAAGGGCAGCTTGTCAAATCTAGCACAATATAGACCTTCAATGTCAAGGATAAAACCACAAGTGGTTGTAATAGGAAAAAACATAAAAAGAAAATTCTTCCTGAGATGGGTTAAACCGAAGTTACTGGGCTTAGTACTGAGTAGCAATCTGTCATTGGGGAATTATGAGGACCAAACAGTGCAAAGGGACAGTCACTGACTTAATATGTATACCATATATGAAAAGGGGTAAAAACTACAAGAAAATACTAGCCAAGCTAAGGTTTTCACTGTATGATACCTTAAACCTCCTGGTATAGAGGCCCATGGGATATATGCAAATGACCCCTTAAGGACATCAAGTGTTTCAGCTGTATGGCTTCTGAATGTCCATGACTTATTACTATTTCCTTTTTTAAGTCTTTATGGAAAGATTCAGGGCAACAAAGTGAAACGCCACTAGATGGGGATATGCATGTTTCGGCCTACTTATGAGCTTCTCAGCACAGCATAAGCAGACTGTTTGGCAATACTCTAGAAATACAGGGTCTTTAAAACTAGCTGATGTCCATAACCATTAAGGTGTCTGCAAAATATCCCAACTAGCAAACAAAACCAAAATGTAAAAAAATATCAAAGACAGGAACCACTTAGTAAAAACTATGAGAAAAATCTGGCCAAGCTAGTGGTGTTTTGTTTTGTTGGCCTGAATCCTCACCTCCATGTCAAGTTACTGAAAGCATACCTTAGCCATGTGGACATGATTCATGAACTGAGGGATTGCACAGTTCATTCTCACTCTATACTCTTGTGTTCTGGTAATATACTGAACTGCAGGTCTTTGGTATGCTGTGTGTGGGTCCATAGTCGAGTATTGAAAAAACAGATCCTCAAATGGCTAAATATCGTATGTAAAACATCTAAATAGAAAATTACTGAACATGTAAAACTTTGAAAATAAATTCATAGAATGGCCATAGCTGGCCAACAAGCAGGAAGTAATGCAATGCATATGTTAAGTGAAGGAAACCTTATAAATTTGCATTATTCCCCACTGCAGTGCAATCTCAAAGTTGGTATATATAGTTGGGGGGTGTGAGTGGTGAAGCCCCCACCTTGGGGGGTTGTGTTCACAATGTTGGCCAACTATGGCCATTCAATGAATGCATTTTCGTAGTTATACGTGTTCGGTAATTTTCTGTTAAGATGTTTTATGTACGATATTAAGGCGTTTGAGGATCTAGTGAGGGTAGTGGTACTAGAATAAGTAGTGGATGTGTTTTTTTTTCAGACACCTTTATTGAACTATCACTTGTGACACAGGCAAATTTACATTCATATAAAAGTAATCAAGCTATATTAACATAAACATTGTACTTCACATATATTGCTATATATCATATAACATAAGCAATATTACATAAATTATTCAATTACTGCCTTTTTTTAAACAAGAAACATCTTTATTAAACCATCACTTGATTGCCTATATAAATGAAAACAAATCACACTGACACAATCCTAGTTGCAAGCATTTTACATCACAAACCATACTGACACACTCCCAGTTACTTATAATCTACCCAGTTTTTCTCACTCAAACATTACATAGCTCATTTAAGTCCTGCCACCTTTTAAACCTCATTCCTCCCTTATATGTATTGTTCCCACAATTCTCATTTTTTCCTATCTAGTTTGCTCCTACCCCTTTCTAAAGATCTCAATTCCAGTTGTTTTATCTCTGTTACTATATTTACTACTTCCAGTATAGTTGGTATAGATTTCCATTTTCTAGTAATTGCTTTTTGGCAGCCACCATTATTAGATACAGCCAGGCCTTACCATGTCTACGCAATTCCGATTATGTGTCATAGCTTAGAAAAATCATCTCCCTCATCAGACCAAACTGCCCACCCAGTATCTCTGACAGTGGATCCCAAAGAGAATCCTTAAAGTCTAC
Source organism: Protopterus annectens (assembly GCF_019279795.1). Taxonomy (NCBI): domain Eukaryota; kingdom Metazoa; phylum Chordata; order Ceratodontiformes; family Protopteridae; genus Protopterus; species Protopterus annectens. The sequence continues at coordinate 876,875,895 of NC_056729.1, forward strand.
CAACTCACCACACTCCCAGAAAATATGTTCCCAATTACTTCCTTCTTCCCTTTCTCACCTCCAATACTTGCTGTTTGCCTGAGGAAAAATTATATGGACTCTACTTGGGGTATAAAAATATCTATGTAAACATTTCCAGGCAAAAATCCTAAATATTCTAGATTTTGTTTCATATTTGGGAGACATACATATATCCTCCCATTATTTTTTTGGAAGTTGCTTATCCAATCTCTCTTCCCAATCCTTTCGAATCTCTGATTGATTCTTACAGTTATCATGTAATATTTATATACTGTACTAATTATTTCTTTTTTAATGAAGTAGTGGATGTGTTCAGATGATTTCACATGATGTTGTTTCCTGACAGGGCTGTGCAACTGGCAAAAGTGGAGAGGCTTTGGAAAGAATGGGGACATTCTGCAGCTGAGACCACGCAAGCATGCTTGCTCTATGTGTGAATAACGTGGTGTACAACGGCTCAAGTGACATCCACCTTCTACAGTTAGGAAACAACAGCTGGTGATCCACAGCACAGCAGAATGCTCATAATCATTACAATGAACTATGACTGGCTGATAACACAATGAGGGGAAAGTTTAATCCTCTTTATTACTCTTTATAGTTGTCAGCACTGTGTGTATCTGTCATTTTAGTATGATGCACATACACATTCATAACTGACAACCACACAGCACAATAAGGATTCTGAGACTAACACCTACTCTTCTTTGAGAAAGAGTTTCAAGAATGTGACCTGATGATTGAAATAGCTCCATACTACTAGTATGCAAATCACAATCTGAATGTGCAAGATGTTGTTTCAAGTAACTATAAAACAAGCAAGACACATATAAAATACACTTACAGTGTAGGACATTTAATGAGTGTAATGCAGCATTTGACATAATACAAACACCCATAAAACCTTTGCCAGCACTTGATGTACCATTTTGGTTCATTAATGTATTTATTAATCTGTCATTGAATTATGCTTTCACTTGTTCTCAGCTTAAGGTGTTGTCATTGTTTGGTGTTGTCAGGCATTCTTTGACCTTAGCTTTGTCAGACATTACTCTGCTAGAAAAGTTATCTACATTGGTCAAAATAAATGAATTGTACATATCAGTGTCACTTGATACAAGCAATTGTAGGTGATACAAAAGACTATTGTGACTTAATGTGGTGGAGTCACAATTTAACACTGTATGCATTATAACTTAGTGTTTGCCTTATCTAATATTAAATAAAACCATTTAAGTCTAAATAATAAATAGAAATACGTAATATTAGCAGTTAAGTAAAATAATATCACAATAAATTGCTCTGCTATGTACAAAATGGGAGCATAGGGTTGTTTAAGTTTATTTTCAGTCATCTGCCTGTATAAAGTCTGATAAGAATCCTGGAGAAGTTGTGAAATAGAGAAATATTAAAAGTGGAGAATTAAAAAAGTACAGTTTTGTACCTACCATAAATGTAGATGTCCGATAGATATGCAACTGCAGTCCTGACATATGGGTTGTCCTGCCTCAGGCAGCCCTTCGGTCGGCCGGATTCCAAAGTCTGGATCCGGCGTCGGCAGATGTCGCCTCTTCCCCGACGTCAGAGCGGCTGGGGTATAAAAGCATCAGCCGACGCCATCTTCTTCAGTGTTTCTTGCCCCAGATGCCAGGTGCCCTCCAAGGAAGGCTAAATTTAGAGAATGGATAAAATTCCAGACATGCACAACAGTAATAAACAGATACACCATAAATACTATCCCCAGCTAATATGAAAAGGGGGAGTGGACCCAAAAAAGATAATTACAGAGGGGTAGGAGGGAGGGAAAACCTGACTGCAGTTGCATATGTTTCGAACATCTACATTTATGGTAGGTACAAAACTGTAATATGTCCTTCAAGAATGCAACTGCAGTCCTGACATATGGGTTGAATACCATAGCCAAGCTGGGGGTGGTAGGATCTAAGATAATGATGGTGTAGCTAAAATGCCCTGCAGGACTGTAGAAGCAAAGCCTGCTCGGGATCTGGAATATAAAGGCAGGTTGTAATGCTTGGAAAATGTATGCATGGAGCTCCATGTAGCAGCTTCTAGAATGTCCTTTGTAGCCACCCCTCTTAAAAAGGCTGTGGAGGTGGCTGTAGCTCTGGTGGAGTGTGGCCTGATATTGGCTGGCATACCTTTTCCATGGAAAGAGTAGCAGAATCTGATGCAGTTTCCAATCCATTTTGAAATTGTTTGTTTGGAAATTGCCTTCCCTTGTACTCCAGGAGCGTAAGCTACAAATAGTTGGTCAGACTTTCTGTTGGCCTTTGTTCTATCCAAGTAATAGCGCAATTGTCTGTGTATGTCCAAAGTGTGCAGAAGCTTTTCTCCTTTATTTTGAGGATTGGGAAAGAAAGTAGGCAGGTGAATTGCTTGATTTAGAGAAACCCTGGATATTACTTTTGGCATGAATGAAGGATTGGTTCTTAAAGAGACTCTGTCCTGATGAAAAATGAGAAATGGAGGTACTGCCATAAGGGCCTGTATCTCCGAGACTCTTCTTGCTGAAGTAATTGCCAACAGGAAAACTGTTTTCCAGGAGAGAAATTGCAATTCTGAAGATGCTGCTGGCTCAAAAGGAGGAAGAGTTAATTTTTCCAAGAAAAAATTGAGGTCCCATGCAGGCACTGGTGGTTTTCTTGGAGATTTGATATTCTTTATCCCCCTTAGAAACTGTCTTAGCAAAGGATGTGAAAACACAGGTGGATCACAGTTGTATTTTGCTGAAATTGCTGAAGCGTGTATTTTTATGGAAGAATATGAAAGGCCATTGTGAAACATCTCTGCCAAGTATTCTAGAATCTGTGGGATGTTCATTACTGATGCATCCTGACCCTTGTTGGCATTCCAGATGTTGAACCGCTTCCATTTGGCTAAATACGTTTTTCTGGTGGAAGGCCTGCGTGCTTCCAGTAGGATCTCTTGAACTTTTTTGGAGAGAGAAATATGGGTAGAAGTCATGTAACCCTCCAAGCTGTCAGTTGCAATGTTTGCAGGTTTGGATGAACAGTCCTGTAATTGTGCTGAATTATAAGCAGAGGCCATAGAGGCAGGGGCCACGGTTTAGTGCGAGTTATGCTCCTTAGTAATGGGTACCAGTGCTGTCTTGGCCAGTCTGGAGCTACCAAAATGCCTTTCGGTTGTTCTGCTTTGATCTTCAGTAACACCTTGGTCATTAATGGTAGAGGCGGGAATGCATAGATTGTTAGAGAATTCCAGCTGAAGGAGAGAGCATCTATTCTCCAGGCTTGAGGATGGTGTGTCCTTGAGCAGAACTTTTTCAGATGATGATTGTGGTGTGAGACAAAGAGGTCTATGTCCGGCTTTCCCCATGCATGAGTTATTTGTGAAAAAATCTCTGGATGCAACATCCATTCATGGGGGTCCATAATGTTTCTGCTTAGACTGTCCACGAGAATATTGTCCTTGCCTGGAACAAACTGGGATTGCAACTGTATGTTCAGTTTCAGGGACTTTTCCCAAAGAGTCATTGTTATTCTGTAAAGGGGGGTAAGAATGGGTGCCTCCCTGCTTGTTTATGTACCACATAACAGTGGTGTTGTCTGTCTTTATTAGCAGATGACCTTGTTGAAGAAATTTTCCGAAGGCCTCGATTGCATGAATCACTGCCAGCATCTCTTTTTGATTGATGTGCAGATGCAATTCCTGGGGTGCCCATTGCCCTTGAATGCATCTGCCTTCCATGTGCGCCCCCCATCCATGATCTGAGGCGTCTGTTGTAATGGTTTGGCTTGCTTGAGGTTTGTTGAAAGGCATGCCTTTGTTTAGCTGGCTTGCTTGTGCCCACCACAAAAATTCCTTTTGTAGACATGGAATGAGTGGAATAATTGCTTCTAAGTTGTGGCTGTGTTGAGACCATAGACTTTTTAGGTACCATTGTAGTTTTCTCATGTGTAGTCTTGCCAGTGGAATCAGGAGAATGCAAGATGCCATGAAATCCAGGGCCTGCAGGATTTTCCTTGCAGTCATCTGGGTGTGCTTTGCTAGGCTTTTGAAGTAATTTGGTAATTGTTCTTGTTTTTCTTCTGTGAGGAAAGTCATTTGTGAATTTGTGTCTAGTTTGGCTCCTAGAAAAATTATTTGTTGGGATGGCAGTAGTCTTGATTTTTGAATGTTGACTGTGTATCCCAAAGCCTGTAGTAAGTGAATGACATAGTCCAAGTTTCTTATCAAGGCTTGCTGGCTGTCCGCTTGTATAAGGCAGTTGTCCAGATAAGGGTATATTTCTATCCCCTGAAGTCTGCAATGTGCAATTACTGATGCCAGGCATTTCGTGAATACTCTGGGCGCAGTAGATAAGCCAAAAGGCAATGCTGAGAATTGATAATGCTCTGACCCTGCAGGAAATCTGAGGTATCTTCTGCAGCTGTGTCTGATTGGGACTTGCAGGTATGCCTCCTTGAGGTCCAGAGTAACCAGCCAAGACCCCTTGCCCAGCATGAGAAGAAGTTGCTGTAACGTCAGCATTTTGAATTTTGGCACAATGAGAAAAGTGTTTAGAGTGGACAAGTCCAGTATAGGTCTCCATTGCTTTTCTTTTCTTGGAACAAGGAACAGTCTTGATTAGAATCCCTGGCCTTGTTCCTGAGGAGGAACCTTTTCTATTGCTTTGATTTGTAGCAGCTTTGAAACTTGTATGAGTGCCTCTGCCCTTTGATTGTGTGGCAGGTTTGGCATGCCTTGTCTTGTTGGTAAGGTATGAAAGTGGAACCTGTAACCTTTGTCTATTATGTTCAAAATCCATCCGTCCTTTGTAAAAACGTGCCAATTTTTTGAAAATAAGGATAACTTTCCGCCTAGAGGAGCTTCTATTTGAGCCTTGGTCGGCGGTGTCAAAAACAAGCCATTGTGATTGTCCCTGTGGAGCAGTGGGAGTCCCTGCGCCACTTCTCTGATTAGTTGGTTGCCATTGGCAGCCCCTGTAGGAGCCTCGGTATTGCCCCCTACCTCGAGCATGCCTGCTTTTTCCCCTTTGAAACTTGTCAGTGTCTGGAAAGGACCAATTCTTCGAAGGCCAATTCCTGCTGAACCTTGGTGGCTGAACCTGGAGGAAATCTTTGACTGTTTGTACTGATTTAGCCTTTTCCTCAATTAATTTCAACACACCCTGTGCATTAGCACCAAATAGCTTGCCTTTTTCCAGAGGTGCATCTAGAAGCTTTACTTTAACATGATCTGGCAATGACTGTTCTTTCAACCAAGCATGTCTACGTATGACGGCCCCTGTCATAGCTGCCCTACATGAAGCTTCCAATGCATCATAACCACACTGAAGAAAATGATTGCTAACCTGCTGAGTATTATGAATCAAATCCTGCAAAGCCTTTCTATCTAAAGGCTCAGGAGAGGCTAACTTTTTCTGCAAATCATCCATCAGAAAATCCTGATACTGAAACATATGAAAAAGACAGTTAAGAGCCCTCATGGCAAGGATGGTAGAGGTATAAACTTTCTTACCCCACCTCTCCAGGGACCTAGCTTCCCTGTCTGCGGGCAAAGGATTCTTGGTCGTGGAAGTGGCCACTCCTTTGGGCCCCTGAGAAATAATTTCTAGATCAACAGAGTGGGCCTCAAAGAGATGCTTATGGGTTTCAAGAACCCTGTAATATCTGTCAGGCTTGACAGGAGCAGGAGGGAGAATCAGGAGAATTACTGGAGTCTGAGTACACATCATCCAATACATCTAACACTGGGGGAATAGCTAAAGGCCTGTGCTGGGGTAACTTAAGGAAGGTCCGAAGCCTTTTCTTGGAGTCCGAGAAATCCTGGCCCTGCCACGAAAAATGCTGTCTCATGGAGTGTAGAATTTCCCCGAAAGAAATATCCTCAGGAGGAGAGGCAGAGGGAATGGATTCATCTGCATCAGAATCCTCGTAGGCTGGGAAGGGTTCTTCCCGGGAATCTGAAAGGCCTGACTCACCAGAGGCTTCATCTGAAGAAAGGGTATCTGTCTGCTCAACCCTAGGCCTTTTGTCTGAAGGCGGCTGAGAACCTCTGTCTGGATGAGCCTGAGAGCCCCTGATTAAAGAAATTAGATCTGCAGCTAAAGTCATGATCTGTTTATCCGAAGTGGGAGTCTGTGAAAAAGATTTAGGAGGGTGAGCCTTAGCCTGGCTCGCAGTCTTAGCACGTGTGTAGGCCTTGATGGACATAGACACAGGAGGCCTTGCTGCCCCACGTGCTGGAGTAACTTTGTCCACCGGTATGGTGTCAGGCAAATCTTGGGCTTCGGTTTCAGGAGGAAAAACAACAACTGGCACGGGGGAAGCCTCCGGGACCGAAGTGTGTGGTAAAGCGGTGTCGTCGGCCTGGAGTGGTTGAATTACCGCCTCCGAAGAGACCGAGGCACTCGCGGTAGGCTTAGGCGTGGTGTCGGTGGAAGTCGCGGGCCGCGAAGGTCGGTCCCGGTCCTTCCGTTTTTTGGAAACATGTGCTGTCGGAAGTTCCGACGGCATGATATAGGAGAAATTATTCCCAAAAAAGTCTTCAGCAAATTCTGCCTGGCGCCTAAGTGTGCGCTTGTTGAAGCAAGCAGAGGCAGCACAGGCCGAGACTTCGTGGTCTGGGCCGAGGCAGGGAAGGCAGTAAGAATGGAAGTCCTTATGAGGTATTTGTTTACCACAAGACAAACCATTATTAACTTTTTCAGTTTTGTCTGACATCGGCTGAGGCAAGAAAAGGTTCCCCAACGGGGTACTTAGCTTTTTGATGACTTCGGTATCTGAAAACACAGGAGCTGGCCGACCGGCACTTGCGAACTGCTTCTGCTTCGGGCACCGCGCGGCAAGAAAGACTGGAGAAGATGGCGTCGGCTGATGCTTTTATACCCCAGCCACTCTGACGTCGGGGAAGAGGTGACATCAGCCGACGCCGGACCCAGACTTTGGAATCCGGCCGACCGAAGGGCTGCCTGAGGCAGGACAACCCATATGTCAGGAATGCAGTTGCATTCTTGAAGGACATGATGGTCTTTTTACACTGTCAGACATTTCTTATATAATCTCAGACTAATGCTAGAGTAACATCACTGAATATCCTTAGGATTGCAAGAAGGAACACAAATTCTGAAAACATTTAAGGGTTATTTGAATAAACAGTCTGCATATTATTCTTCCTAATGGATAAGGTGGTGACCATACTTAAAACTTCTTCCATTTTTAAATCTCATCCCCATAAGAATTTGTTATGTTTGTCTGATGCATTCTTTACAGTGCTTCAATCTACTGCTTCATTAGGGAAGCTGGTCTAAATATTTGCCACCCTTCCTGTGAAGGAAAACTCCCTCATGTTTCCCCTAAGATGTTCACTTTGCATCTCCAGTCTTATACTCTTGCCTTATTCATGACATTTTATGTACTTCATGGATATCAGTAGAGTTCATGTCCCCTCACTACGTTCTTTCAAGTTGCTCAGTGTAAATTACTGCAGTCTCTTTCTGTATGGCTTCTGATATAGGCTACAGTTCTTGTTGATTCTGGTTCTCATCTGAACAACCACCGTGTGGTGTACGTCATTGGGATGATCTATTTCATATAGCACTGTTGTGTGTGGCTACAAATTCAGTGTTTATGAGCCAGTATTAAATGCAACATTGCTACATATGGTTATTACATTAATCTTTAGTTGCTATTACATAAAGATGTGATAGGAACATAACACTTTACAGACAAAGTAAACAGAAAAATAGATTTAATCCAAACACAAGCAAAAGTGTACTATTACATTCCATTATTATTAATATGCCAGGAAAAAAATTAATAACACAACTGCATTGCTTACTGTACTTATTTCCTTGTTTCACTTGAAAGAAAGTCACTGTTTGTCATTTTTGCATTTAAGTTACCTGTAACATATTGCATTTAAGTTACCTGGCACTTGTTCACCAAGTCAGCACTAAAAAATTAAAAGCACTACACCCTCACAAACTCCCCTTGAGTACCTTGTTCCCCACTGGCCCTTTTTTTTCAATTATAAAGGAATTCCCAATACTATTCTAGCATGTCCAAAGATCAGTTGTCAATCTCCTCTCCAGTCCAGCTGGTGAATCTGGGAATCTTGAGGCAATGTTACAACTGCCTCATGTACACAGACAACCCTCTCCTCCTCCCAACAAATTCAAACACATGTGAGAGATGCAACCATATAGCCAAACTGGAGGCTAAGCTCTCTCAACTCAGTACTGGCGTAACTAGTCAGGAGGAGAAGGAAACCACACTCACTACAATTCCAGCCACACATAGACCTACCACGACAACAAACCAAACACATAAACACACAAAAACATACTTGGAGGCTCTAAATAAAAATCTGCCTAAGCAGCAGAGACCTCCAAAGCAGACACCCAAGCAACCGCTACCCCAAAACAAAACACGTGCAACACATAGTTCACAAAGCCAGTGTGCAGAACAGTCACAGCCCTTAAGGCTAAACAACACACCTGATACACTTGTAATAGGTGACTCTATCGTCAGGCACACTGACGTCCCGCTCACCAGGCTGAACAGGGAGAAGGTCACGGTGAGCTGCCTGTTGGGTGCTAGGATCCGCCACATAACACAAGCACTCAGGTCACTGCAAGGCAAGTACAAATATGACTCAGTCATTGTCCATGCTGGTGTGAATGACCTGAGACTTACCTCCCTGGACTACATGAAAACAGACATAGAGGAGCTCTCTGAGCATGTAGCCCAGGCCGGTATGACCCTGACCTTGAGTAGCATCTTATCCTCACCAAGAATGATGCCACAATATGAAGACGAGATGATCAATTTCAACAATTGGCTTAAGTATTGGTGTCATTCAAAGGGGATCCAATGCCTGTCAGCCTGGGATGACATGCTCGACAAGCCATGATGCTTCGCTAGGGACGGCTTGCACCTGTCAAACCTGGGCTTTCGGATATTAGCAAAGGCTCTTGCTACCCCCATAGTGCCTTTTTTAGGCAAGGCTCAAAAGACAAACCCACCTCCATAGGTATCACAAGGGATAAGAAACTAAGAGTAATGCTACTCAACGCCAGAAGTCTAAACCTCAAGATGCACGCACTCAAAACTCTCCTTAACATGGAGAACATCGATATCTGTGCAGTAACAGAAACCTGGTTCAAGGCTCCCGAGAGCACCCCAGCACTACCAGGTTATACCTCATACCATGCTTTTCGGCCCCAAAACTTGGACCGAACCACAAAAGGAGGGGGAGTATCAATATTCGTCAAAGGTACCCACACCTCCAGGTTGGTGGCACAGCAAGAAACATCAGAGACTATCCATGTGCAACTAGCAGTGGGTAAAACTGCCTTCCAGTTTATAACCTGCTACAGACCACCCTCCCAAACCCAGGAACCCCACTCAGCCTTCCTGAGAACACTGGAAAATATTAAGGTCTCTCCAAACACCATTATATTGGGCGACTTCAACTACCCAAACATAGACTGGGAGCATTACTCTAGCTACAACACCCTAGCCCAAAGGTTCCTAGAATTTATAAACTCAAATGCTATGGAACAACTTATTACCACTCCCACAAGAGGGGAAAACATACTGGACCTGATCATCATCAACATGGGGACTCTATGCTCCAGACCAGAAGTGTATCCCTCACTGGTAAGATCAGACCATAAACTAATCTCACTGGATATTCACATCCTGACCCCACCCCCGCCCAGAAAACCACAGTGAAAAACTTCTCTAAAGCAAATTTCACACTCCTCAAAACCGAGGTGGAATCCTTCAAAGCCCCCGGGCCTGTGGAAAATATGGCCCAGACTGCAGAATCCTTTATAAACACATTCTATGAACACCTTCAGGAATGCATGGATCATGCAATCCCAAATAAAACCAAGACCCAGTCCTCCAAAGGCAGATGTCCTGTCTGGTGGACCCCAGCCATAAACAAACTATACAATAGAAGGAGGAAGCTACTACATGATAGAGCAAAATCCCAAAAAGGGAAGGCATCTCTGATCAGTATTAGCAAAAAACTACGGGCACTCATAAAATCGTCTACGGCCAGCTTTGAGAGAAAAATTGCACAGGACACTAAGGATAATCACAAGGCTTTCTTTAGTTATGTTAGGAACCTGGGTGGGAATTCCCAGATATGCTCAGAATTAGTCCAAAATGACAAAAAAATACACCAAACCCACACACATTGCCAACATCCTAGCTGACAGGTTCAGCGCAACCCCCCCACCACCACCAAAAGGGCAAATATCTATCCCAGCAGAGTGCTGCCCCCCTGACATCTCAGATGCTCAGGTAACAGCCGCCCTCTCCAAAGCAAAAAACACAGCATCAATGGGACCACACGGTGTCCCGGGCTGCGTCCTACATGAACTCCAAGAAGAGCTAAACCCAAACATCAAACTACTGTTCAGTCTCAGCCTTACTACAGGATATGTACCCAAAGAGTGGCGTACAGCAACAGTGGTCCCTCTCCACAAAGGTGGTGCCTCAACAGATCCTGGAAACTATCGCCCCATAAGCCTGACTAGCTTGGTCTGCAAAGCTATGGAAAGGATCATCATGGACCTCATAAATAAAGATATTGGGGACCTACAGACACTGGATCCTACCCAGTTCGGCTTTCTTAAGGGCAGATCCTGCCTCTTAAACCTGGTCGATTTCTTTGAAACAGTCACCAAGGCCATTGACGAGGGGAAGGTGGCCCACACAGCCTACCTGGACCTCGCAAAAGCCTTCGATACAATACTCCACTCGCGCATTATAGATAAGCTCACCAGCTTAAATATAAACCCTTATGTCACTAGATTGGTTGCAAACTGGCTCAAGGACAGAACCCACATGGTTAGAATTGCTGGAGCCATGTCAGACTCCAAACCAGTTACAAGTGGCGTCCCACAAGGCTCAGTCCTGGGACCTCTCTTGTTCGGTATATATTTCTCGGAGGTACAGGCCAACACAGAAGGACTGTGGCTGACCATGTTCGCAGATGACTGCAAACTGGGTGCCATAATCGACTCTCCAGCCGACACAAGCATCCTCCAAAAGGGCCTCAAAGAAACAGACAACTGGTGCCAGAGCCATGGCCTCAAGCTAAACACCAAAAAGTGTATAGTCATCCCCTTTGGCAAAAACAAAGTGTCCACAAATTACCACATAGGTGGTAATCCATTAAGTACAGAAGAAGTAATTAGGGACCTGGGGACCCAAGTTGATAGCAATCTCTCATTTGACAACCACGTGGACAAAGCGGTTAGAAAAATATTTTATATAGCCCACCTAATCATGAAGGGATTCACATCTAGATCAGGGGAGGTCATCGTGCCTCTTTACTCATCCCTCATCAGGCCCATAATTGAGTACAATGCCCCTTTTGGGATGTACCTTACCAGACACCTGCAGCAACTGGAAAGACCCCAAAAGTACCTCACCAAGAGGATCAAAGGGCTCGAACAGATGCCATATGCTGCCTGGTTAAAGAAACTCCAGCTCTACTCAGTGGCATACCGCGTTCTCATAGGCGATCTGTGCCTGACTTATAAAGCCATGTCCAACCCGGAATTAATGGACATGCTGCACCTCAGAAAATCCAAATCCCATCGAGCTACGTGCTTGAGAGACCTCAGCACTGAAATAAATAGGACATGCTGGAGGGACAGATTCATAACCCAGAGGCTCCCTTCACTCTGGAATAAAATCCCAGTCCAGGTTAGGCAGAGTCCCTCATTGACTCTCTTCAAGAGGAATCTTGATGAGTGGATGGGAGATCGTAGGTTTACCCCTGGTATCACTTCTGTGTCACTGTTAGACAGAGGCACAATATACTAACCTTGAAAAAGGGCACAGCAAAATTAATTTAAAATGGGTGGCGAAAGCCAAACACACTCTGGCTAGGCATATAAATGCCCTAGGGCAGATAGCCTAGTATGAACCTATGAACTACATCCTAACATAGTAAGTGATTATTCGGGTCTATATTATCGAACTGAAGAGGCATTACAGCGAATCCCTCTTCATTGACCCTTAAAGAGTGAAGCAGCAGTTATGCGAACAGCCATATCAGCAATTTTTTTCATGGCCATCAGCATGAATTTGCCCCTTTCCCCACTGTAGTGCGATCTTGCAGTTGGTATATTTAGTTAGGAGGTGTGGGGGCAAAGCCCCCCACTTTGAGGTGTTGTTAATGATATTTCGTTTCTGGCCGCATCAATGATTTTTTTCCCTAGGAAAAAAAAAATCAGTGATTTGACCGTTCGCGGAATTGGCGGTTTGATCTTTAGGGGTCAATGAAGAGGCAAAAGTATGCAATATAATATTTAATTATTAATTGTTTAATGATATAATTGTAAATTAATTTAATTGATGTTAGATTTTATATAAAAGCTTTCATTTTTTATATTATGAATTTACTCTGTAAAGGCTGTTTTTAGCTGAGGTGCTAAGAGAAATTTATTTCTGCGCTTTTCAGTTTTATGATATTTTATATTTGCTGTTCAAATAAAGGAACTTGAAGGTATTATTCCTGGCCGTTTGTGGTACTAAACAGTTTTCTTGTCTTTGGTGGATATAATTTTGATTCATGACCAGTGAATCATTTACCTCTTTGCTCCGAGTCTTTTTTGAAACGGGCATGGATTTATCTCAAACTAATGGTGAATTGAGTGTCCCTTCGGCTTCGAGAATGTATGCTGGTATGGAGAAAGAAAAAGCTGCTTCATCTAATGGTTCCAAATTGGAAGTTAAAATTAATCCTTTTCAAAAATGGGAAGTGAGACTTTGTTTTTCATCAAACCTGTTTGCTGCAGTGGGTAAGAAAAGTGAGTTATCTTCCTTACCGGGGGTTCAGGAATTGTGTGCACAAATGGAAAAACTGATTTAGAAAGAAACATCTACATGTTATAATCTTAATAGTCTGAAAAGCTATCAAGAACTGCGAATTACTCCTAGGGGGTTAACAATGGTTAAAAGCCCATCAACTCCCTTTGATTTATCAGTAGAGCAAGAACGGACATTCCACGAAAGGTGGATAGCAGCTGCACATCACAGCAGCAGTGAATGGGTTAATATACTTATAGAAAGAGATACTTTAAAAAGAAACAATATGAAAGAAGAAATAAAAAAACTTTGTGCTGATATTTTAAAAGAGACTTCTAATTCAGCATTGGAGTCTTTTTTGGCAAGTATAAATGAACGTTTGATGGGGTATGAGAAATAACTCTTGAACAGGAAAACAAATAAACTACAAAGAGATCTGAGGGACTATGAACGCAAAAAAGCTTTTGTGCTCACTGCCAATCAGCGGCCTAAATGTCAGCAGGTGAAATTTCAAATAGGGGAGCAACAGCAACAGAAAAGAGCAAGTAACTACATTTCAGAGGAAAGTGGGGCATCATCAACGGATGAAGGAGACCATAAGGAAGAACATTTTCCAGCATTACCTAGACCCAATAATGTTGACAACTTTCGAAAAACATTTCGGAACAATGGGGAATATAAACCAGGTTCAAATAAACGTTCCCGGTATGGACAAGATACAAACAGAGAACAGAACTACGGCTCTTATACCAAACGCAGTAAGTGGCTATATTAATGAGACATTTCCTTGGGAAAAAAATTGCTTGGCCATCAGTGTGAATTTGCCCCTTTCCCCACTGAAGTGTGATCTCGGAGTTGGTATATTTAGTTAGGAGGGGGTGGGGGCGAAGCCCCCCACTTTAAGGTGTTGTTAGTGATGCTTCATTTCTAGCCGCATCAGTGATTTTTTTCCCTAGGAAAAAATCGGTGATTTGGCCATTTGCGGAACTGGCGGTTGGCTCTTTAGGGGTCGATGAAGAGGCATTCGCTGTAATGCCTCTTTGATTAGATAATATAGACCTGATTATTCACAATTTCTATGTGTTTCCTTAAGACATAGGCAAAAAAAGAAATCATGCAACATATTCAAGCAATAATGCTGAAAATGGCATGTGTTGCTGTATAAATAAGGCATGCTCACAGGTGTTCTGAGGCCCAGCACCACAGGAGTAGGTCCTCTTCATCACTGGAAGGGCGTTATTTACATAATAACACACATTCTGGAGGGCATTATTGTGTTTTGAGAATGGGCTACATGTTAAATTATTTTGTATTTGTTTGGTTTTTTTTGTTTCTTTTTTAATTTTTTTTATATAAAATAGTTCTTCCTCCTAATGTTTCATACTTGCTGCAGTATATGTAGTTTTTGTTGGCAGAAGTATTTTGCATTCAGAATATGTTATGTAATTATTTAATCTCTACACATAAACACACACACACACACACAGACACAGACACATGCACATGCACACACACACACACACACACACACACACACACACACACACACACACACACACACGCACTCAGAACCATAGACAAACATATACATTCAGAAAGACAGAAAGACAGAATTGACTCACAGACTTATTTTGCACAGAAACAAATACTCTCTCACACACACACACACACACACACACACACACACACACACACACACACACACACCCCAAATGCAACCAATTTCAACCTCAGATGTTTAAAAACAAAACATACAATGCAAGGTACTGCAGCTCCTCTCTTCTCCCACCCTTACCCCCTCCCTTCTTTCTTCCATTTATTGTCTCTGATTTTGCTAATATTTTATTTTAAAACACAGATGATTAAACTCATAAGTTCATAGGTTCATAGGTTGGTACTAGGCTATCAGCCCTAGGGCCTATACAAGCCTAGCTATAACAATTCCCTGGTTATTTCTTCCCAAACTATTTACTTCCCTGGACCCGTCTAGCAGGGTGACTGATGTGATCCCCGGGGTGAATTTCCTATCACCCATCCAATCATCAAGGTTCCTTGTGAAGAGGGCCAATGAGGCGCTCTGCTTGACATATATGGGCAGTCTATTCCAGAGTCTGGCGTGTCTCTAGGTCAGGAACCTATCCCTCCAGCATGTTTTGTTTATTGTGATGACAAGATTTAGATCCCTGGAGCGTGTGGCTCTGAGGGATTGGGATTTCTTTAAGTGTAGCATGTCCAACAGCTCTGGGTTTGACATGGCCTTGTATGTTAAGCAGAGATCGCCTTGGAGTAGACGACATGCGACAGAGTATAGCTGGAGTTTTTTTGGTCCATAACTCAGTCCATAATGCCAGACATTAAGAGTTTTGTACCTCTTAATGTTTAATAAAAATGTTCTGATGGATCGCTTGCTGCAGTCAGTGCTCGATCTCTCTCTCTCTCTCTCTCTCTCTCTCTCTCTCTCTCTCTTTGGCTGCACACATTCACACAGACAGACAGAAACATAAACATATACACATTCACACACACAAACATGCTTTTTTTCTATTTTTTTTTTTACATTTGTCTTAATTTTACACTCACTAAAGAG